>NC_052488.1:21026757-21072783 GCF_009730915.1 Dioscorea cayenensis subsp. rotundata
GTTAGAGAGTGAGAGGAAGAGAGAAATGCTTTGAACCATTGATCTCAATGGACAAGCTCATGTATAAATAGATGATGAAGTGTACAAGTACATATAGTGTAGTCATGGTCTATACTGTGATATACATACACATATATACATATATCTAACACTTTCTCCTCAAACTCAAGACGGATCATACGCCCAGAGTTTGGACAACATGAAAAATATGCCGATCGCGAGTCCGTGCTTTGGTGAAGAAGTCACTACCCGAACCTCCGTGGAAGGTAATGAAGAGACACCGTCTCGAGAACGAACATGACATCGAGTGAAATGGGCATCCACTCCAATGTGTTTGGTTAGCTCATGCTCGACCGGCCGCAGCCTATCCTCAAGGGGCCCCTAGCATATCACAAAGTGAAGAGGAATAGGAGAGGTCTCGTAGTATCCCAAAGTCCTCGTAGGATCGAGTGAAGCCAAAGTACCTCCTAACAAAGAGAAGCTAAAGCACGAACCTCACCAAGATCGACTTGGCTATCAGATGTCGCTTCTTAGTCTTCCAAACAATGAGAGAAGATCCAAGAAAGATACAAGAACTCAATGACGAGAAACGATCATCGTGGAACTATCCCAAGTAGCATCTGAATAGGGCCCCTAGAGTCAAGAGTGGAATGACGTGAATAGAATGCACTGACCTAGATGCAAGATCACCAAGATAGCGCAAAGCATCTGGAGAAGATGTGCATAATGAACAGAAGTAGGAGCTGCAACAAACTTACTCAGAATATGAACCGCATGAGAAATGTCAGGACGAGTGATGCCAAGTAAAACCAAGTCGCCAACAAGATGTCGATATCGAGAGGGATCGTGCAAAGGAGTCCCATCGTAAGCTCTGAGTCGCAAGTGAAGCTCCATGGGTGTAGCAAAGAAGGCGTAGTATCGCCTGCCGCAGCGAGCAAGAAGATCAAGAGTATATCGCACGAGTAAGACTGCAGAGCCATCGATCGAGAAGTGATCTCAATACCCAAGAAGTAAACGAAGCGACCCAAATCGGTCATCAAGAATATCTCACGTAGTCTCGCTCACAAAGGCAATGCGAGCAGGATCATCTCCAAAGAAGGATCATGTCATCCACATAGAGGAGAAGAATAGCAGCGCCGATGTGAAGAATGAACAAAGACCCGCCGAATCATGGATGCTCGAAGTGAAAACCACCGCCTCAATAATAAGATCGATCGCTCAAACCAAAGCCCATGGAGCCCTGCGTTAAGACCATAAAAGAGCACCGACTGAAGTCGACAAACGACCCCTCGGAGGCACCAAGACCGTGAGGAGGAGTCATATAAACTTCCTCCTTAAGTCACCATGAAGAAACGATTCTTCACATCGTCGATGTAGGGTCCACTCGAGCGTACCGCAACGGCAATCAATGTAACGCATAAGATGCATGTGGGCTACAGGGCAAAGGTCCCCTCATAGTCACGACCATGCTCCCCGCCTGAAACCACGAGCAAACTAAGCGCCGCCTTTATAGCGCCGAGAGAGCCATCGAACGAGTCCTCACCCTCAGAACCAGCGGCATGTAATCGGAGTAGCATGAGAAGGGAGGGAACTAAATCCCAAGTATGAGTCCCGAGACAATGCATCAAGCTTTCTCACCCATGGCAAGACGCCATGCGGTGTGATTGCACCGCCTCAGTAGGTACCTGCTCAAGGACATGCGAGACACTAGTGCTAGCGTGAGCATAACGGCCGGAGGATGTAAAGTGGATCGATCACGTAGAATGGGGCTGTGAGAGGGTACCCTCAGATCGTGACTCGCTGCAGAGGGGTGTCGAGAGGACCGGCCGAGGTGAAGATGCTACAGGTTCCCGACGATGATAAGTGTAACGAATAGGAGGATGTGCGGAAGGAAGTGAGGAGGAATCGACAGATAAGGAGGGAGAAGGAATAGGAGATAAATGAGAGAGAAGCTCTGGAGAGGAAGGACGTGGTAGAGAAGTAGTGGACGCTGGGGGAGTATCCTTAGTGGATGAAAAGAGGAAAAAGGAAGGAAAGAGGGACAAAGGGGAGAAGTAGATGTAGTAGAAGGGGGAAGCATAAAAAAAGGAGTGGTCTCATCAAATATGACATCTCGAGAGATGCGAAAACGACGTGTGATCGGGTCATAATAACGATAACCTTTGTGTTCAAGACTCGCACTCCTTAAAAACACAAAGAACCGATCGGGTGGTGAGTTTTTATCCGCCTCCCAAGGTGAGAGTAAGATAAAACAACGACAACCAAAAGCACGAAGGTGATCATAGCGAGGGGGAGTTCTAGGTGAACTCACCGTGACTACAACCCTGAAGATGAGATGATGGTTGCAGACATCAAGGTAGACGTGCAGCAGAACAAAGATCGCCCTGTGGGATGAGGGAGGAAGAGAGGCTCCAAGTAGAAGAGCTCGGGTCGCTTCTAAAATGTGGCGGTGCTTTACGCCCACGACCCCATTCTCGAGGATGAGCCCCGAGATGTGATAGTCGAGGCAAGGTGCCCCCGTAAGATAAATAGTTACTAAAAAGCATGAGAGGTGTATTTCTCCGCTGTAATCGCACCCTAAAGGTCTTGATAGAGGCGAGAACCGAGAGTGCACCATAGCAAGAAAAGAGCGATATATAGATAAAAGTCGATCACGATGATGCATAAGATAAAACCTGTAAAACGTGTGTGATCATCAATAAAAAAATAACATAATATCGATCGCCACCTTTAGATACAAAAGGAGCAGGGGCCCCAAACATCGTAGTGAATGAGTTCGTAGGGCACTTGTTTGAGACCGACTCAACGGATAGGACGTCAGAATCGCTACCAAGTTTACGCACCAAAATAAACAACATCGAAGGAGGAGAGACAGACCCCAGGGACGCCCGATCGACAAGAGAAGACATACGAGATCTGACTACAAATGACCAAGACGATGATGCCACGATGATGAGATATAGTAGCAAAGATAATAAAAGGAGAAATAGACCCTGCTCTAAAGAGGGAAGACTGAGGAATCCAAATGCGATATACTCCACTATGGCGGCGGTCACCCAATCACCGCCTCCATCGCGATCCAGCACACGACAAGAGGTCCGTCAAAAATAACCCGATACCATAATCGTGAGTCGACTCAATGCATATAAGCGTTCATGGATAGTGAGGATACGAGAGACATGGTGGGACAGGAAAGCACTAGGGAGAGACGACCAGTGGAAGAGATAGTAAAAAGTGTGTCATCACGAATGCGAACACGAAAAATGAAGATGAGGAGAATGAGAATGGTGAAGATGAGTGGCATCATGTGTCATGTAAAGCTAGCACCGTAGTCAAGAAGCCAAAAAAGGATGTGAACTACCCGAGCGGGGAGTAACTCGAAATCAACGTGTTTCAACCAGAGAGATGTCGCCGATGTGATCGCTGAATCGACGGCATCACCAATAGCCGCCGATCCGTAGGAGAGAGAGAGATAGTGGAAGTCAGGCCGAAAGTGCATCCGAAGCGGGTGTGGGAAGGAGCGCGGAGTCGCGATGAAGTCATGCGTGAAAGCGCCTCACCGCTTCTTCCCGGCAACACGCTCAACTGTGTTCCACAATGCCACAATAGTGGCAAGTCACGCCTCTTTCACCGAGAAGACCGAGAAGCAAAGCAGGCAGAAGAGGACTGGGTAGTCAGCGAAGGAGCAGTGAGTACGAGTAGCAGCAGTGCATCGCCTCGGAAGAAAGCTCAAAATGAGTCTCAAGACGAACAACAGCGAAATGCCCTCATCTAAGGAGTGTGTGGTAGGAGCATGTAAGAGCCGGGCTCGGTCGACTCAAACTCGTGACTAGACGCATAATGAACGCTGCGACATACGCCGTGGACTCTCATGGCGACGACGACCGGACATGCCCTCATCGTAGCAAGCGAGGAGCCGAGCAATGTGGGTAGTCAGGGCGAGAGGGTGGGGAATCAATCAGCGCCATAACCCACGTAATCGACTATAGTAATGATCAACTGTGATCCTCCCCTTGATGCAGCAGTGTCAAGGGCCCGATATAAGGTATAGATCCGCGCTCGATCGAACCGCAAGTAACAGGGCGCTTCCAAGTAGCTCCACATCGCCGAGAAGCGGTAGATCCGCAATATGGGTGCGAATATCAATCGGTAACAGCCGACAAACAATCATCCGTGGTCGTAGAATCATCTACAATCCACTTCTCAAGCCGCTGCTCATAAGCTTTGAGAATGGCGTGATCGCCGATCGCCTGAACCGACGGAGCAAAGAGAAGTACCGCCAACATGGGAAAGAACACGACGCTATCAAGAATGGGCTTGAGAGTAAGCCGCCATGGAATATAATCGGTGCCATCAAGCACCACATCGTAGCGGAGATATCGCTGACTGACGACATCGTGAAGAACTCCACTAAGTCCGAGACATGTCCATACTTTTTAACTATAGGATGCTCGAAATTAAATTACATCAAACAAAATAAAAAAAATAAAAAACAATTCTCAAACAAGAGAATAAAACAAAAAGCAACCAGAATAAAGCAGTGGTCGAATGGGGATCCGGCCCAAGCATCAGATCCGGGAAGCGCTAGCAGGTCCGGCCAGGGCCGGAGGCGAGCCGAGGCGCAGCGCGTCGGGCGCGTAGCGAGCCGCAGTGCGGGTGCGGCCGCGGGCGCGAAAGCGCCGGCGAGGCAGGGCGCGAGCGCGCGCGCGAGAGCGGCGAGGTGGGTGCGGCCGCGGGCGCGGAGGCCGGCGCGCGCGAAAGCGGCGAGTGGGCAGGTGCGTGCGGTCGCGGCGCGGGCGCGCAGCGAAGCGCCGGGCGAGGCTGGGCGCGGGCGCGAGGCGTAGACGGCAGGGGCGCGGTCGCGCGCAGGGCGGTGGGGCGCGGCCGCTGGCAAAGGTAGGGCGTGATCGGAGAAGAGCACGGGCCGAACGAACGGCGGGCGGTCGCCGGAGAAGGATCGCCCGGAGAAGGGAGTGGCGGGTTCGGCACCACCGCAACTCTAGGCTAACTCGATACCATGTTAGAGAGTGAGAGGAAGAGAGAAATGCTTGAACCATTGATCTCAATGGACAAGCTCATGTATAAATAGATGATGAAGTGTACAAGTACATATAGTGTACATGGTCTATACTCAGGATATACATACACATATATACATGTATCTAACATTTACAACTTGCCATTAAATTGACAAATGAATAAAATAGAGATTGTGTATGAAATTCAGAAACATAAATACATAGGGGACATCTACTTTTCTTTTTTTTTTTTAAATTCTGATCTCTTAGTCAACACAAAGAAGCATATTTCATTTTCACTAAGAATCTAGAACTACCATACATCAAGCTACTGGAATATGTTTAGCAAGAAAAAAGAAGGAAAAGAAAAACAAAAATTTCAATGTAATCAACAACCAAATCATGCTGAAGTCCACATACTAATGATGCAATATGCCTTTGACAAAACAACATACCTATGTAAAATTGGTCTGTGATCATGTGTTTGTCAATAATTCCCATAAAGGAAAGGGGTTAAACAAATTTAAAACGAAAACTACAAGTCAACGATGAAAACAAGTAAATCAATGCACTTAAACAGGCACATCAATGATAAGTAATTTCTTGAAAGAATCACACAAAGGAAACTCAAAAAGCATATACACTCTCACAAAACATATAAACTCATTAAAAAATGCATATACCTTGAAGTATTCAAAGTCTGAAACATAATAAAAAGCACTAAAAAAAGAAAATACAACATTTTAGTAAAAATAATTTAAACAGCTCAAAGTATCTTGCATATTTTTCTGCTAGCTCAACTAAATGATAATGGCAAACAGGATAAAGTGCCGTAAAAATCTATATCTAAGCATTTTATTACTGCAAGACTAGTTGAAAAACAAACAACTAATGTTCAGTAAGAAGATATTTAAAAAATATTTATTACAAAAACTGATCATTCATAACAAAAGAATCACAAATTACTCAAACAATAATCACGTCTAAAGGTCGCCCCATAATTTTGATTCAGTAAAGAAATTATTTAGCTGAAGTTGTGTTAAATATGTTGGGACGCAGTGGCTTAGGACCATAGTCCCACATCGCCTGTGGGAGACGCTTCCCTCTAGTTGATATACTACCACCAACCCTTCCCTGTAACTGCAGTTATGGAGAAGTTAGGGTGGTGGGTCCCTGTCTTAACATGGTATCAGAGATGCGTCACCGAAATCTTCAGCATTCTGATGTGATGCTTGATGGCACTAATTACATCCCTTGGAAACTCACTATTAAGCGGATCCTTGATGGTATCCGTGTTCTTGGTCATGTTGACGGCACATGTACTGCCCCTACTCTTCCTGAATCTATTGCTTCCTCCTCAGAGGCCTCTATCATTCTCACGACATCTGAGCAGCAGTTAGAGAAGTGGGCTGCCAATGACTCTATGGCAAAGATGTTCATCTGTCAAACGGTCACTCTTGAGATCCGTACTCGGGATTCTCGATCTTCCCATCGCTCGTGAGATGTGGATATATCTTGAGCACCGCCATCGCTGGTTCGAGCCAGAGCAACTCTACACCCTGATCGAGCTCTTACTAGTCTTGAGGGGGAGGATACAGCTTGATCGCTTTCTACGGTAGATTGTGCTATATGGCATCGATTGATGCTCTTACTCCTTCATACTCGTCGGTCACATGCCTGCTCGGATCCTTACTTGTTCTCGATTCCCCGCCTAGTCGTCACGCCATGATGAGACACGGCAGCATGTATGAGTTCATTATGCGTCGCCCGAGTTTGAGTCGACTAGAGCTCACCTTCGCATGCTCTCGGCTCCCGACTATTCATTGGATGAGGCCTTTGCTTTTGTTCGTGCGGAGGAAACCCGCCTCGTGGCTTCTTTTCGCGGGGAGGTAGTGCTCTTGTCGCTTTCTCGCCTTCCCCTGCACATCTGGCATCATCCTCTACTCGACCCCCGTTTTCTTCCACTGGTTCACCTCGGCCTTCTCCACGGCCGAAACGGACTGTGACTTGCCACTACTGTGGCATACTTGGTCATCTTGAGCGTGATTGTCGGAAGAAGCGCATGGACTTCCAGACGCTGCGTCTTCACCGGCTCCCCTCTTCTCCCGGCCGCCCCATTCTCCTCGTAGTCATTCTCGCACGGGCTTCTCCCGCCTCCGTGTCTGCGTTGTCGATCGCCAGCTATTGGCGATGTTCGGCAGGTTTGCCAGCTCCCACTGGTCGACTCCATCGGACATGACGCTTTCGGCTCAGTTCCTCCATCCGCTCCGGGTAGTTCCCCGTCCCTCTTTGGCTTCTTGATTCTGGTGCTTCTCTTCACATGACCCCTGATGCCACTCATCTTCATCACACTAGTCCACCATTACTTATTACACGTGTTCGCACTGCTGATGGCACTCTTCTTCCTGTCTCCTCCACCGGTCATCTCTCATCTAGTGCTTTTTCCGTTCCCTCTGTCTCCCATGTCCCTCGTTTATCCATGAACCTCATGTCTGTTAGCCAACTTACTGATTATGATTGTCATATTATTTTTGACCATACCTCGTGTCGTGTGCAGGATCACAATGAGAAGGTGATTGGAGTTGGCCGCCGCCATAGTGGAGTTAATGTGTTGGATACCCTTCACCTACCTTTTTCCGTTGGACCTACTCATCAGTGTCATGCCACTGTTTTGTCTCATCATATGTGGCATCATCGTCTTGGTCATTTGTGTCCTTCTCGCATGTCATCCCTTGTTCGTCTTGGTGTCCTAGGAGCTGTCTCTCCTTCCTCTGATGTACTTTGTGTTGGTTGTAAGCTTGGTAAGCAACTACAACGCCCTTATCCTTTAAGTGTATCTCAAACTACTGCCCCTTTTGAACTTATTCACTCTGATGTTTGGGGACCCGCTCCTTTTGTTTCTAAAGGCGGTAATCGTTATTATGTTATTTTTATTGATGATTACACTCGCTTCACCTGGATTTATTTTATGCATCATCATAGTCAGCTATTATCAATCTATCGGTCTTTTACTGCTATGGTTCACACTCAATTTACCACCTCAATCAAGACTTTTAGATCTGACTCTGGTGGCGAGTACACTTCTCACGCTTTTCGTTCCTTTTTGTCTTCTGAGGGCACCTTGCCTCAGTTATCTTGTCCTGGGGCTCATCCTCAGAACGGGGTCGCTGAACGTAAGCATCGTCATATCTTAGAGACGGCACGTGCTCTTCTCCTTGGTGATTTTCTTCCTCCTCATTTCTGGCCTGGCATACACTTCTTTCTATCTTTTTCTATCTACAGGGGCACTTCAGATTGCTACAGATCCGGTCAAGCATGAGCTGACCAAACACATAGGTGTGGATGCCCACTTCACTCGATGTCATGTACGCGCTCAGTCGTGTCACTTCACTATCTTCCCTACTGAGGTCCGAGTGGGTCGATTTCTTTTACCAAAGCACGCACGCCGATCAACATCTATTCATAGTTATCCAAACTCAAGACGCATGATCCGCCTTGAGTTTGAGAGAGGTGTTAGATATATAGTATGTATGTATACTTATACATGTATAGATGTATACTTGGGTATAGTTGTTCCTATATATGTAGACCTAAGGTCTTCTTCATTTCTATCTAGTTAATGAGAATTGTTCCACTCTCTCTTCATCTCTCTCTCTTCTCTCTCTATCATGGTATCAGAGCTATTGTTCCGCTGCTGTGACTAGGATCTTGGGTCCCACATCCGCTGTGGGCCCAGGGGGTGTTGGGACGCAGTGGCTTAGGACCATAGTCCCACATCGCCTGTGGGAGACGCTTCCCTCTAGTTGATATACTACCACCAACCCTTCTCTGTAACTGCAGTTATGGAGAAGTTAGGGTGATGGGTCCCTGTCTTAACAAAATAATCAATAAAAACATAAATGAGGAGAAACAAGGATATATTTCTACTTCAGTACTAATGTTCAATAAGATTAAAGATGTATGTAAGAAATGGACCAAGATACAACAATCATACAAGTATGTAAAATTCCAAAATTTATAATGCGGTACATGGGAAAGTCTACCTAAGTTTATGCATGCATATAAAATAATAAGCAGTTGCTTGAGATTAAATGGACCAGCTTTGATAATATCTAGTAATCAACAAGCACATGCAAGCATCAATTACGCGGGATACTGCAAAGTTAAAAAACAACCATAACTTCCAGCAGTGGCGGACCCAGAAATTTAGTTCAGCCCGGGCTTAAATAAAAGTCAATATTCTCATATTCGTCAACCTTTAATTTTCTGGCGTTTTTAGCCCAACCATGGCCTCTCTTCAGTCCAACCATGACTAGTGGCAGAACCAGAACTCATCGGTAAAGGGGGTTAAAGTTAACTACTATCATAGTGAAGGATGTTTTGAATAATTTCTCAAATTTTATTAAAACTTAAAATTTTAGATATTTTTAAATAAAAAAATTTTCATTACTAAAATTTTTTTACATTTGTCATGCCACATTATCAATTTATTTTTTTCTTAATTATTAAAAAAATTATAAAGTTTAGAACATTATTTTTTTTTTATAATTTTTAAATTTTTCACAATTTTTTTGAAAAAAGAACTTGTTTTTAATTACTAAAATTATTAAAAACTTAACATTGCTAACTCTAGGATTTGAACCATGGTGGGCTCCTATCATTCAACTCCCACAAACCACTCAAGCTCATGCCCATCACATAATAACTTTATACAAATAAAATATTATAAAACATTAATATTCATATAAAAAATCTTATTGAATACAGTTCTTCTAAGGTTTTCCGGCCGGCCAACTGCCACCCATGTGGGTCCGCCCCTGACTTCCAGCATTAAAAACATAAAGCAAACATTACCCATATAAAAGGATGAGGAAAAGGAATTCAAAGAGCATATGGACACATTTTATCAGAAAAAGAAAAATGCATATACCTTGAAAGTTTTCGATTAATAATGCAATAACAACTAGTGATTAAAAGACTTCTCCAAACTAAAATAGATATCATAAGATTATTAAAAAAGAGAATTTGAAATGAGACGAAGAGTTTGGCTCTATTGAAAATTTTGGTAAAAATAATTTAACTAACATAGAATATCTTACATATATTTCTACAAGGGCCAACAACTTTTTAGGTTATTGGCACTGGGTCCCTAACTGTCCTGCCAAAGAGGCGGATTCAATCATCAGCTCACCTAATGTGAGAGCACAGTTGTGTGAGGTATTAACTCAATGCCTACACATCCCCTGACACGTGACTTGTGTATATTTCGTAAAAAAATATATATATATATTTCTACAAGCTGAACTAAACATTAATAAAAAAAATAGCAGGAAAGAAAAAGGCAAAAGAAAGAGTTATATAAGCATATTGTGGTATGAGCTTTGATAAATTGAAGACATCTCAGATCTCATACAAACCTGATCCATATAGCATTTATTACACAAACTGATCTTCCAATAACGTAAGAGGCCAGTAAATTCTACTATTACAATACAAATAAACAAATCATACAAACATGACCCATATAACATTTATTATAAAAATTGATCTTCCAATAACATAAGTGTCAGAAGCTGCAGTAAATGCTACCATTGCAATAAAAATAAGTAAATCATAACTAAGAAGGCTAGATCTTGATTTTTAATTTGATTAAGAAATAATTCCTGTTATATGAATTTTTCAGTAAAAACATAAATTATCTGAAAAATAAGAATCATATTTTTTTCAAATATAAGTCCCTGTGCAGAACACATATATAAATCATCAAACTTGTTAGATAAAAGTTAGGATATCAGTATAAACAGAAAATAAATAAATAAATATACTTGACCAATTATATTATCTAACAAACTTCTTAGATTGAGTTATATAAATTTTCTAATGAGGCACTGTAACAGCTGAGCAATGAGAGAAGAGTTTTTAGGAACCACAATTTAAGTTGCATGCCTAGCCTGTCATTTTAACAAGTGGAGTTTTTACATGTGGTGATTCTGCCAATATTCATCACAGGCACCTATGTTTCAGTGAAGAACAACACTAACAGAGGATTCAATTTCTTCCACAGAAACATCAACTCTTGATTATCAAGCATCAAACATATTGAGTTAAACCAATAACAAAGAGAAGGATAACAATTCCAAGTGATATAACTTAAGTCAAATAACTTTCATATGAATTCACAAGTGGATATCTATCTACTTGTCTTAGAACACATCAAAATGAATCGAAGGAAAGAAGTATGGCTGTGACATATGAAAGAGATGTAAAAGGATACACTGTACAAGTTGAGTATATATAAAAACTACCAAAATTTCTAACACAGCAGCATACAGATGCATATTAATGTTCATGTGTGCATATAAAACACTAAGAAGTTTTCTTGATTTAAATGGAAATATCATCATATTTAAAATAACTAATGCCATGCACTTTCTTATGGAATTTCTCATACATGTGAGCATTCAGACACGCCAAATTACAAGATGAGGAACATTTATACAACTATATATTTTTTAATTCTTATTGCTAAGCCTACATTTATACAACTACCGACGGCAACTTGTGTGATGTAGTGTCATTCTGAGATTGAGTCAGTCAATCATTTTTTCCTTCATTGCTCCCTTGCTCGGGAGGTGTGGGTGTATTTTACTAGGCTTCTCAACTTACCTGAGCCGCCGAGTTCTATGAGCCACATTTAGGGCTCTTGGGAGAAGGACAGTGAGGCCGGCCTCTAGGACGTGTGTGGATTTAGTGGTCAATGCGTTAGTTTGGAATCTCTGGCTTGCTAGAAATGATAGAATTTTTAATGCTAAAGTTGTTCCAGCACATTGCATTGTCATGAATATTGATCGCATGCTTCTTTCGTGGTTCGATGCTCTTGTAGATAGCGCCAAGGGGAAGCTCAAAGACTCCATGACCACTGTTCGACGTAGCCTCGAGTTTCTTAGTCCGAGGGGCCGGTTGGTCGAGGGATCCTACCGCGTGGAGGCATCCGACCCTCCACGAGCTAGTCGGGCTTTTTTTATTTTTGTGGCCCCGAGGTGGCCCGCTTTTTTTCTTTTAGGTGGTCTGCTTTTTATTTAGTGATCTGCTTCTGCTGTAACTCTAGTATCACATGGTGTGTGAGGGTCGGTTCTTCTATGTTCTGCTTTGCTTTTTTTCCCTGTTTTTAATTGAAGTGGTTTATTTACCTTTTCCCACATGAAGATAGAATTTTTAACTAATAATACCAGCTCATGAATCAAGCTAGGGTAGGTTTCAAAAAAAGCAACTATTGTTCAATTTCTCATACACAATTTAAGACTGCAATCTATTTAATCTGCATGAATATGTTCAACAGGCAATGAGAAGGAAATGCAATTTTCTTTTGGGTGTAAATTAACAACAACCTAACCACCTCACAAGAAATCAAGAACACAAAACTATAATAAAATAAAATAAATTTTCACTAACAGGAAAAAAAATTACCTTTAATGAAACAACATGGATGTGTTAAGATGTGATTTGTCGCATGAGAAGGTTGGCATCACCGGAGTTGGCTACAGGTGGTGATGTGCAATATGGGGAGGTAGCATGGTTTTGTGTCATGACGTTGTTCACATACTGTCGTGGTGGGCTTTACTGTGTATGCTCAGTCATTTAACTGAGATGTTTTTGTAATGGGGAGCACTAATGGCAACCCATGTCTTTTTGTGTTTGTGTCCATCCAATGTGGGTGTAGTTTAAGGTTAAGTATTGGCCAATAGCAACTATGCAGTATGATGGGCCAATGAGAGCAAAGTTTTGTGCTGTACTTTTATCTGCTCTTTGATTATATATATTAGTTGATGAGCACTTGCTCATTGGTTGGACTAAGTTTTTTTTCAACTCACGGGTCTTTTCTCTTGAGTGTGTGGTCAAGAGATTTCTCTCTGGTTCTATCTCTCCTAGCATTTCCTCAAACACCCACGACTTGGCCGGAGTTCCAGCAAGATACACCAACAAATCTGGTATCAGAGCTCATGGCAGCCAACGGCACTCCAAACGGCGCACCAGCAGCAGCTCTCTTTCAACCATCAGTTCCCATATTTACTGGAAAGGAGTATGGGAGATGGAGTCTTCGGATGAAGACTGTGTTTAAGTCCCAGGAGCTTTGGGAGCTCGTGAAGAAGGGGCTGGCCGAGACAAAGGACGAAGCCCAGGTGCGTGAGAACAAGAAGCGTAATGCTAAGGCTTTGTGTTTAATTCAGCAAGCTGTAGATGGTCCGGTCTTGGATCGAATCTCTGAGGTGAAAACCGCGCATGAGGCTTGGGAGGTGCTAAAGAAACAATATCATGGCACGAGCAAAGCACTGGAGGTAAGGCTGCAAGCTCTCAGGCAAGGGTTTGAGACGTTGCAGATGGAGGATCAAGAGAGTATTCAAGAATATTTTTCCAGGGTGGTCACTACTGTGAATCAAATCAAGGGACTTGGTCACAAACTCAGTGAAGCAGAGGTGGTGTCCAAAGTGCTGAGGAGCTTAGCACCGAAATTTGATTTTGTCGCTGTTGCAATTGAAGAATCAAAAGAACTTGCAAGTTTGTCACTTGATGAGTTCAGTGGATCACTGCAAGCTCATGAAGTGAGGGTAAATCGAGCACTGGGAAAGAGTGCTGAGAAGGTTCTTCTTGCAAAGGGTGAAACATCAAGCTCTATATCTGGGAAAGGAGTTGGTCCTAGAGGTTTTTGGGGTGATGGAAGAGGCCGAGGAAGGCAGTTCAACCGAGGGAGAGGCCGAGGAAGAGGCAACCGAGGTAGAAGCCCTGAAAATAAAAGCCATATTCAATGTTTTCATTGCAAAAAATTTGGGCATGTGAAAGCTGAATGTTGGGCAAGGAACAAGCCACCAGAGAAGGAAGCTAATCTAGTTGCAAGTGAAGAAGAGACAAACAACATTTTCATGGCCAGCAGCTCATCAGAACCTGAAGCATCTTCTGTGTGGTTGGTGGACAGCGGATGTTCGAATCACATGATGGGGAGAAGAAGCTTATTTATCAACCTGGATGAGACTCAGAAGGTGAGTGTCAGGCTTGGTAATGACAAGGAGATGATGGTTCAAGGGGTGGGAACTGTGAGTGTGAGCACTCATACAGGTGAGCAAAAGGAATTGCGAGGAGTGCAATTCATCCCAGGTTTGGCCCATAACCTCCTCAGTGTCGGGCAGCTACTCACAAAAGGCTATTCTGTTGTATTTGATAAGGATATGTGTGTCATAAGTGATAAACAAACAGGGAATCAGGTGGTTGAAATTCAACGAACCAAGAGCAATATGTTCCCGTTGGATGTTAGCTGTATTGGAAGACTCAATATGGTCACGAGGAAGCAAACACTAGCTGAGCTCTGGCATCTTCGGCTAGGACACATAAATTATAGAAGCTTGCAATCTATGACCATGAAGAAACTGGTGGTTGGTATGCCTGAGTTTAAGATGAGCTCACAATGTGAAGATTGTGCTCTGACGAAGCAGGCGAGGTCGAGTTTCCCAGCAGGTGTTGCTCGGAGGGCAGGGGCTTGTCTTCAATTAGTGCATATGGACCTATGCGGGCCCATGAAAGAAGAATCTTTGGGAGGTAATAAATATTTCTATTTGCTTGTTGATGATTTCAGTAGATGGTGCTGGGTTTATCTCCTCAAGAGCAAGTCGGATGTTTTTGAGTGTTTTCGGAAGTTCCATACCTTAGTTGAAAGGCAAGCTGGTGTGAAGCTCAAGGCTATTAGGAGTGATCGAGGCGGCGAGTTTACATCCTCTGAGTTTCAAAAGTATTGTGACTCACTGGGAATCAGAAGGGAATTCTCCACACCACACACACCACAGCAGAATGGTGTGGTAGAGCGGAAGAATCGAACGGTTGTGGAGATGGCGCGCAGCTTGCTAAAAAGTGGGAACTTGCCAACAAACTTCTGGGGAGAAGCTACTTCTACTGCTGTGTATTTGATCAATAGATCACCTACACAAGCTTTATTTAACAAGACGCCATTTGAAGTGTGGTATGGGTTCAAGCCGAGAGTAAATCACTTAAGGGTGTTCGGGTGTGTTGCATTTGCACTCATCACCTCTCATAAACCTCACAAGCTTGATGAAAAATCGGAGAAATGCTTGTTTGTTGGTTACTCACATGAATCAAAAGCATATCGATTGTATAACCCAATTACTTGCAAAATTCTTGTGAGCAGGGATGTCATCTTCCATGAAGAAGCGCGATGGAGTTGGAAGACAAATCATAATGATCGTCGGGAGATTCAAGTTAATGGAGAACCTGGAATTTGTGAGCAAGAAAATGCTAGGCCTACATGCTATGGAAACTCAGTGGGAGACGCTGAGTGTGAGGCAAGGGAAAGTGAGCATGAACGTGTACCAGAATCCCAGAGAACTCAGGTTGCACCCACCGATGGTTCACCAGCAAGGAAAACAAAGTTGTTATCAGATATCTACAGCACGTGCACATTTGCCATGCATGTTGCTGATCCAGTTGACTTTAAGGAGGCTGTGAAGAGTAAGGCATGGCAGGAGGCAATGGAGGAAGAGATTAACTCAATTGTTTGTAATGATACGTGGGAGTTATGCGACCTTCCTGCTGGAAAGAAAGCAATTGGTTTGAAGTGGATCTTCAAGACCAAATACAACTCGGAAGGGAAAGTTCAGAAGCTCAAAGCAAGGGTGGTGGCTAAGGGTTACTCTCAGAAACAAGGCATAGATTATGACGAGGTGTTCTCGCCGGTGGCCCGAATGGAAACAGTGAGATTAATGCTAGCGCTCGCAGCTCACTCAGGCTGGGATGTGTTCCATTTTGACGTAAAATCAGCGTTTTTGAACGGTGACATTCAAGAAGAAGTATTTGTTACTCAACCAGAAGGGTATGGTGTAAAAGGTGAAGAACATCGTGTATACAAGCTAAGGAAGGCGCTCTATGGTTTGAAACAATCACCCCGGGCCTGGTACTCGAAAATTGATCAGCATTTTAGAAAGTGTGGTTTCACAAGAAGTGAAAATGAGCATACACTCTACAAGAAGGTGGGGGAGAATGAAGGGGCATTAATGATTAGTTTGTATGTTGATGACATCATATATACAAGCTCTTCATGTGCAATGCTCAAAGAATTCAGAAAGGATATGATGTGCACTTTCAAAATGACTGATCTGGGCAAAGTTAGTCATTTCCTTGGGTTAGAAGTGTTACAAAGCTCGAGTGGTTTATTTATAACACAAAAGAACTACATTGAAGGAATATTACATCAGATGAACATGTCACAATGCAAGCCTACATCAACACCAATGGGAGTAAATGACAAGCTGCAAAGTGATGCTGGTGGAGTCATGCCTGATCCATGGATTTTCAGAAGCTTAATTGGAAGGCTACTTTATGTGACACACACTCGATCAGACATATGTTTTGCAGTAAACTATCTGTCCAGGTTTATGAATCAACCTCACAAGTGTCATTTCGTTGCAGCCAAGCGCGTGGTGAGATACCTTGCAGGTACTAGGGGACTTGGACTCTGGTATTCACGGGGAAATGAAGGAGTTCTAGAAGCCTTCTCGGACAGCGATTGGGGTGGATCCCTATCTGATCGCAAGAGCACCTCTGGACTCCTCTTTCGGTTAGGCATGAGCACAATTGGATGGGGGTCAAAGAAACAATAAATTGTTGCACTATCGACGACTGAGGCGGAGTACATAGCCTCTACTGCAGCAGCCTGTCAGATAGTGTGGCTAAGGAGGATCTTGCAGGATTGTGGGTACATGATGTCGCTGCCAACCAAGCTTTGGTGTGATAACTTATCGGCGATCGCGGTAGCAAAGAATCCCACACATCATGGTAGGACTAAGCACATAGACGTGCGTTTTCATTTCATTCGAGGGCTCGTTAATGAAGGGGTGATCTCTCTACACCACTGCTCGAGTGAAGATCAGCTGGCTGACATCCTCACCAAGTCTCTTCCAGTTGAGAAGTATGTTCTCTTGAGAAGTCAACTTGGGTTGTGCATGCTTCAATCACTGGGGGATGTTAAGATGTGATTTGTCGCATGAGAAGGTTGGCATCACCGGAGTTGGCTGCAGGTGGTGATGTGCAATATGGGGAGGTAGCATGGTTTTGTGTCATGACGTTGTTCACATACTGTCGTGGTGGGCTTTACTGTGTATGCTCAGTCATTTAACTGAGATGTTTTTGTAATGGGGAGCATTAATGGCAACCCATGTCTTTTTGTGTTTGTGTCCATCCAATGTGGGTGTAGTTTAAGGTTAAGTATTGGCCAATAGCAACTATGCAGTATGATAGGCCAATGAGAGCAAAGTTTTGTGCTGTACTTTTATCTGCTCTTTGATTATATATATTAGTTGATGAGCACTTGCTCATTGGTTAGACTAAGTCTTTATTCAACTCACGGGTCTTTCCTTCTTGAGTGTGTGGTCAAGAGATTTCTCTCTGGTTCTATCTCTCCTAGCATTTCCTCAAACACCCACGATTTGGCCGGAGTTCCAGCAAGATACACCAACAGGATGAACTGAGTCGATGAACAGATACTGCACAACTGGGATATTTAGTCACAATCTATTTCAATATTGCCATCATTTGAATACCCTACATTGCTAAATTACTCCTAGCTTTGCTGTAGCCACTTGTAACATCATCCATGCAGAAAAGAAAAAAACAAAAGGAAATGAATCAAAAAACCTTTCAAACATAAAAAGAACCTACAAATCAGCCATAAAAACAACAAGATGATCCGTGACTTTTAACTGCAATATAACAAAGCAACACAATAGATCTCTTTGTGGAAAGATTACCTCCTTGATGTCACCTGCGAGGTCGGGAGCTCGCCTTCTCATCAATTATCAATATGGAATCCTAAATCCAAACCCCTATGAAGAGGAGGAGGAGGGAAGGAGGAATGGCAATTTTTTTATTTATTTTTTTAATAACTCGCTTTTATTAAATAAAAAAATGAACGACGACAAACCAAATTAAAAAAACGAGTACAGAAAAACGAAGAAGGAAGCATAAATAACCAAACTAGAGGTTAAAGTAATCACCGGAGTGAGGCTCACCTCAACACAAACAAAAACAGAGAAACACATATTAACGACCAAGTAGTCTATTGGTAGCCAGGTCCCTAATAGAATTCTTCACAAGTTGTGAGAGTTCGAATTTTGATGAGAGCACATTTCTGGGAGTGTGAGTAGTGGTTGTGTCGGGGTGTTCTCAGCGCCCATGTGTACGCGGGTCTCGTTCCCACTTGCTCTATAAAGGCTTGTGCACGCCCCTGTCTTTTTTAACGACTAGGCCGCTCATCTTGGGGGACACACGGAAAGAAAAAAACAAACTAAGGAGGCAAAGTCCACCACCCGAATATCCAAGGCCTCCTCAAACCGAGATCGAGAGTGGATCACTCCTAAGACGAATGAGTTTACCTTTTGGAATGTCCGATTTAGCACTCAAGAAATTCAAAGAGTGCTTGAGGTTCCCAATGGATACTGCTGGAATGCTTGGTTCTTTGCAGCGTCCTATCAGGAATGACATTTGAAACAAAACTTAGAACTAATAAACATTGGTTAGGAATCTTAAATCTGTCAAGTCTGGAGTTGGCTTTTCCATCTCCAACTTCAATTCAAGCTTCGTTCTTGCCGGTTGTGGTCCAATTATCGCTGACTCCTGTATTGAAGCTGAATCATGCGCCCTCCTTTTTGCGTTGCAGAGTATTCTGAGTCAGAGAATTTTATGCAAGCAGATTTTCCTAGCTAACAACGATCTATTATCTGCCATCAACCAGGATTCCCGGCTTGCTGATTGGCGTCTTGTGACATTGATAGAGAATATTCGCTTTCATCTGGAAGAGCTCATGTTTCCTCAGATTCACATCATTCCTCTTCGTTGGATGAAGTTTGCTGTTGATTTGGCCATCTTTGGTTCCAGTAAGCATGCTCTGATCTTGTATCATCAAGGAAGAGATCTTCCACATTGGCTTATGAAGCATTTTGTTTAATGCCTTCTTTACTTTTGATGTCTGTTTTCCCTCCTTTTCTCAGGTTTTCTGCGTCATTGTAATCTCTAGATAGTTGTTAGTTTCTTGGTTTTTGAATAAATAGCTTTCAGAGCTCTTTTCCCAAAAAAATAAAAATAAAAAATAAACATTGGTTAGAGTGGCCCATTATATTCACAATCATTGGTTAACAGTTGATATTTAAAACGAGTGTTTTTTCCCGCTATTTAGAACCATTAACTTCCAAATTTGATATAAAATTTAAAACTAATAACCATTGTTAAAATGGGGCAATTAGATTCACAATCATCAGTTAACAGTCACTTGATATTTAAAACAAGTGTTTTTTTTTTTCGTTTATCCAGAGCCCTTAGCTTCTAAATTTAAAATAAAATTTAAAACTAACTATCAATGTTAAAGTGTCCCCCGCTAAATTCGCAATCATTGCTATCTCTTATGTTAATTCAAACAATGCTAATCAAAAGAAATACTGCCATTTTTTTTCTAATTAATGACTGATATTTATTAATAGTCAATGTCTTAACTCAAGTTAGTTTACAACTAAACACCTTAGACTTCTTAAAACATAATTAAACTAAGAAGCAGTAGTTTCAACCACTGAACAAACTAACCAGCAAAGAGCTCACTGTGAGATGCTTGTGACGACCCAATTCCCTTATTTGCAAATCAACAATAACATTGTAACAACCTCATTGTATCAATTATAAAATCCCAACAATATACACTCAATTAAAATAATAGTGCCAACTTTACAAGAAATTTTTTAATTTAAAAATAAACAAATATTAATAAAGGAATATATGAGCCGTTTGGCACTACCTCAGCACGTTGAGAGTTACAAATGGGTCCCACTCCAAACCAAAGGATTCCCCTTCCAAAAGTCAAAATCATTTACGTGGACTTTTCAAATCATGTAATAAAGTGGGACCCTTTTCATTGGTCAACGCTCAAACCGAGCCCCACATGCTTCGTTTCCACTCACTCTCGGAACAACATAACCTCTCTAATAAAATATTAAAATTCTCACACCACGTAGATGGTTCACGTTAAACTATCTATCAAATAAGTTTATCTGCGGGTGAACAGAACACCAACGCTTCAAGTTATATATACCCTCAAGCGTGTCACCACCCAAAAGCTCCATTTCAATGGCGGGACTGAGCCACGAGCTGCGACTCATTCTCCGGCGCCGGCGCAGCCGCATTGCCTTCCGGATTCGCAGGAGAAAGCCACTGACGGTGAGGCTCGGCGGCGGCTCCTGCGCCGGCTGCAAGTATCTTAAAGAAGGCTTTGTTTCAAGAGCTATTCATCGGATTAGGCTTCCGTGGGTGTCGGCTAAGTGGCGGCTGGCGGCGGCTCGGATGGCGGCTCTGTACACCGGATTGATGAAGGACGTCAATGAAGGAAGGTCAGCAATGGAGGTCTTCCATGCAAAGCTAGCAATGGAGTCTTACTTTGCTGTACCTAATTCAATGCCTTCTCTTCATCATCTTGTGAAGTCCTATTGATTTCTGATTATTGATTAACTTCTCCATTTACTCCAAACTCTTTTTTCAGAGTTTTAGAACCTTTATTTAGATATGTTTATTCTCAAAGCATGAATGCAAATGCATGTTAAGTTTCACGTTCAGATGTTCTACTTCCATTAGTGGAAAGCATTGGTTTTATTTTGACTATGTTTTGTTATATATGTGTATACATACATGCATAACTTGTGGCCATGTCTGTTTCTTGATGTTATATAATAATGAAAGGAGTGCTTGGCCAGTCATTATGTGTTGTTGTCCAACTTATTTATTTTATTTTGGGTATCTTGATAATGGCCAACTGTTGAAATATATAGGACATGAATTTTTTTGTATCTTTGATCATTAAATGTAAGAAGCTGAGGCCATGAATGTGTCAGTAAGGTAACTTCAACAAGATTAATTTTTTTAAGTCATGACAGAGTGACATTAAATACCTACCTACTTAACATGGTACAAGGAAATCTAATTAGCAATGAAGATATGGAGATCTATATATATGTATATATATATATATATATATGCATGTTTTTATCTCTCTGTCTGTAGTAATTGCATTAGAAATTTATCCAAATTTTTTTCAAAATTAAGCAAAGAGAAACAATTAGAAAGGATTAAAAAATTAAAACTTAATTTTTCACAAGTGGTACGTAGCAGAGTGAAAGAATCTTCACTGTTTCATTTGCAAATGAGACAATAAATTGTGATTCAATAAACTGTGGCCCAAGAGAGAAACATGTGTGTTTCCCTTAAAGAAGCTTCAAACAAAGTACATATATGTCTGACCCCTAAAATGAATTTCCCAGTCAACTTCACTGGCAAATTTGCACTTCTTCTTAGTTTATCTGTAATCGAATAGGTTAGAATATTGTACTCTTATATATATATTATCATATTATGTAAGTTCTAATTAATAATCACTATATATTTTGTATAGCTGTATCATAATATTAATTGGTTTCCTTCATAACTATTTTTAATAGTTGTATCTAATTAACACAAATGATCAATACCCTCTCCTTTATGAAAAACTTCCACTCCCGCCCATTAACTTTCAAAATGTTGTGGCTATCCGCAATCCCGGAAGGTAATAAGATAAAGTTTGAGGATTTCATTTTCACTATTTGACATACTCTGGAATTTATGGGATTCCCATTCAGAGAGTCTTATTTCATTTTGCTTTTAATTATTTCATTTTGTATCTTATTTCATTTTCACGATTTTTAGAGAGTCTTTATTTCATTTTGTTCGGGATTCACTAGAATTTGTCAATTGTTATTTATCTTTTACCTTTTTCAGTTTATTTTTAAATTTTTTTCTGTTGCTATAATTTTTTGTATTTTTTTTTAATTAATGAAAGTGGTTTATATATCCACCTATTTTCAAAACAAACAAACAAAAACTTGCAAAATGTTGATTGATTTTATAAATTAGTCTAGAGTTTAATATATGTAACCTCATTAGATCAACTCTATCAGTCCTTTTCACTGATTAACTTCTTATGAAAAACTTTCAAACAGTTTGAAAAGCTATAGGTTATAATTCATTAATGATGTCCAAAAGTCTATTTTTCAAACTGATATTTGTCAACATAAACATTTATGGAAGGATATGATGGTTCAAGGCAAACATTTTTTTCAGTTAATTAATTAATTAATAAAAACTTATAACCATTACTATGGTAACAACAATGGGTTTAAATCAAACATGTGTGTCTATGTGTGTGTTTTGGTGTGTTTGAGTTATCAGGAAATGAATTATATATTGTCAAGACAAAGGGATGGTGTATGCATACATAAATATTGCAATTAAGTCTAGCTTTACAAACAACTAAATTTGGATGTGTATCTCTGAAATCCACCTCATAAGTTATGGCCTTCTTTGGAACACCGTGTCAAGTTAATATCCAAGTAGGGATGTGGTTGGTTTGTTCATCTCATCTGGATTGAATGAATGATTCAGTCAAATTGAACCATCAAAAGTGGGGACCATGAAAGCTTCATCTTGTTTACCTTTGAAGTAGTTCCATCAGTGTAAGCATTCACAGTGATGTCTTTGTAATGGATTGATTTAGATATGAGCTTCAAGATTTCTATCAATAGTGACAGCTTTTTAATGTCAGTCTGAAATCATAACTTTCAATCTATTCTTTGCTTGATCCTTGATAAGTGTAAATGTGTTCTTTTTTTGAGGGTATAAATGTATGGCTATGTCTTCTCTTTTTTAGGTTTCCTCTTTAACATACATGCATGTCAGTAATTAAAAGTGTCCCCTAGCTTGCATGAAATTTCAAAAGAAACACACACACACACACACACACACAAGAGTAGTATAAAATTAAGTATATCAGTGAACAAATACCATACAAATGAAATTAAGAACAATGAAAGTAATATTTTCCCGTTGTGTAAAATAATAAATATGAAACTCTTATATGTATTTATCATACAATCTTTTGCAAATTAAATAATATATATATATACACACAGAGAAAGAGAGAGAGAGAGAGAGAGAGAGAGAGAGATTGAAAAGGAAAGAGGGATGAATATTAATGAAGGAAAGATGTTCAATTTGGGACCATATTTGAAGAAGCACCAAAGGGTGGTGTAATTGAGAAGGGGGAACATGATGGCCTACAAAAATTCATGGATTTCTAAAAACTCATTCCATTGAGTGTTGTGGGGGCTACTTCAACAGGAACACATAGGGAAAGGTCTTATATATATGGACCATGGAAATACTCAGCCATGTGATGTGGTGACAACCAAACAAGAGATCAGTACTTACATGGATTCATTGTGAGAATAATGAGACCACCCTTTATGTTAATATATAATATAATGTAATAAAATATACATATATGTATGTGTATATATATATAAGTAAAGAAATTAAATTACTGAAAGATGGTACCAAAGAAAGATGGACCTTTCAGGCATGACTTATCATGTCCAATAAAATGGAGGGGACCAAATATGTAATAGGAGTTAATGTTCTTGTGATGATACCTTTTAACATCCATAGACATGAAAGATAAAGTATTCTTCTTATTTAATTCATCTGTAGGGTTAATTGTGATGAAAACAAAGTAGAGTCTTTTTCACAGTCAATTAAGTGGTCATGATATTATTAATAAATTTAGATGACTTCTCTCAATTAATATCTTTTAGAGTTCAAATGCAGGGAAATCAAAGAAGAGAAAACTCTAGCAACATGCATATGGCTTGATTTCGTTGCTCATCCATCTCAATCAAGACTTGCATTCTAAACTCAAAAAGATAAAGAAACCAAATTAAAAGGAGTTACCCGAAGAATCAAGGTAATATAACAGTTGTATGAACGCTGAATTTTTTTCTGATATCCATTGTAACATCAATCTAATCTTCTACATGGCATCTTTTCATCAAATTAATTTTGTGGTCATCATGCATGCATATATACAGTTCCTTCCTTCCCCATAACTCATATATATATATAGATGTATGACATTATATCATATATATATACAATATTAATCTTCATTGCAAAGTGATGATCTTTAATCACAACAGCAAAGATATATATATTCAAAAGCATGCATGCAAGATGCTGAAAGATAGGAAATGATACATATATATAAACGTAGTCATGTATTTCAATGGTGGCACACTCTCCAACTTAATGAAAAAGAATAATTATGCCTCCCACTAACAGATCAGAGTCCTGTTTATAAATCCTTTATTAAAAAAGTGCTTCAAATGATCCAGTACGACAACTATATATATATATATTTATATATACTGTGGTCCTTATGAGCTCTGAATAACTATCAATTCTATTTCACTCTGGGACACAGCCCTCGTGCTGTGGTCTCTAAATCACTGTATTGCCCATCTCGAGGTCATCTCCCAATCATTTCTCTCCCCCCTGCATGCTCTGCCACCACCTTTTTATCACCCTATTATTAGGGTTTGCATGTGTGTGTGCTTTTACAAATTAAAAACGAATATATATCATTGATTCATAAAAACATGTCATAAAGAGTGATCAAAGGATAACAAATCAAGACAAGATAAGATGCATGGTATAGTATTATGATTTCTATATATATATATATATACACATTTCAACTGTTACATGTACTTGATGATCATGTACTCCATTTTATGTTTCCCTGCTAACATTCTTCACATCAAATAACTAGAAAAGAGATATCATGAAACAAAACATGGTGCATTTTGATAACAAGATACACACATTCTCCCATCATGTTCAAGATGAACACGTGGACCAATAATTAAAAGCAGTGTGTCAAAATGGAAGATATGAGACAAGCCACCCATGATAGAGGCATACATGCATACATATATGAACAGTATCCACTCATCTTAATACCTAATACTATTGTGGACCCAAACAAATAACTCAAAGCTTCAACATGACAGTGATAGCATTACATGCAATGAAAAGAGACAAAGAACTAATGAACTATTGAATAATCACCCACTTGGCCTCTCAAGACTTTTTCCAGCCATTACTATAAGCTTAGAGTTTTCTTCCTTTGTATGTGACCTCACTTCATGAAAATGGTGGTCCTGTGTTTTGTGATCTTCTTTCCGACACCATGATCATCTCTTTGTCTTGAGATGACCACCACCATGGCTTTTAAGGGCCAGACCACACAACCTAAATAGGCATTCATTTGAGTGTTTCCATGTTCAAAGTCATCCAATCAAAGCCTCTACTTTCTCTTTTGGAGTCTGATATTTTGTTATATTAATTTCTCTTGTTGATGTCTTAACCATTCAACGTGGTTCCCACCTTCACCCTTTGAGGGATCCACCATCTCTTTCACCAAAGGACTAGTTTGTTGACTTTATGATTACTCAAATTAATTAAGTTAATTTTAACATTTTGTATTACTCCTTGATTAGATTTGTTCTAAACCAATAGTGCTTTCAATTTAATTCTTTATTGTAATGCATGCTTTTGATTATATGATGTTCCACTTCATGTTTACTTTCACACTGGTAGTATCTTTGCTTCAATGAATCATGCATGGTATGTCTACTTTATTAACATAATCTCATAGAATTCATTGTTAAATTTGGATGCCTCTTATATATGACATCATTGTCAATGCATCACATCTACCTGCTGGACAAGACACATCTTCAAAAGCATAGTAATACATATATATATATATATATGCATATTATAAAGGAAGACTTGATTAATTAATTTCTCCTTCCATAAGCAAGAAATAATTAAATTAATTCACTTCTAGCTCAATCCAAACACATGCATCTTTAATTTCTCAAGATTAACCAATGAACAAATATATTATGATGACTCTTGTTCTCCATTACAACACTAATTAATTAAAGATTTTAATTAATTCTCTTCAATGAATGAAAATTACATAAACATTGAAAACAGTTGTAATTTGATGCATGTGAAAGAAAGGCTAAAATGTCTTGACATATATATATATATATATATATATATATATACTGGTTAATAATTAATTAGACGGTGGGAACAAGGTACACTTTAGGACCAAGAAAAAAACACAGTTTATAGCGTGAATGTGTTGTTTCTGTTAGTTGCGGAAAGTAGAAGGTAGATAGCGACTAAACGATGCTTTTCATTCAGAAAAATGCGAATGGGGGCATCACAATGACGACATTTTAGAAGTTTAAGGAGTGATTAGAGTTGGCATCACATGAAGTTTTCACAAAGATGGTCCCCCAAAATATAACAAATGTGAATGAATGATTATTTGTATCATGTCTTTGGATCCGGTTGGTGTGTCCACACAAGTGTGCCTAAAAACTCATACATGAAGTAACTCAAGATAGTGATTTATTTATTTGTTTATTTTTATTTGGAGATAAAATATATATATAAATTCAAGATTAAGAAATGCATTGTGGTGGAATCCACTAGAAAAAGAACAAATTGAGAAGTTAGATCTACTGTTTTCAATGTTTGATTATGTATATAATAAAACAAATAATGCAAAGATAAGATGTGATCAATTTAATTATATAGCAATATGTGTGAAATTTCAAACTATCAAGGGAGATATGACACCAAACAAGAGCTTGTGACGTGGATATGAAGAATGGAAAAGAGAGGTGAAGATAGTGACAAGTCCATGAAGACTTAAAAGTAGATGGAGGGAAATTATGAGTTTGTGTGTGGAGGTATGTCTATAGTTATCAAGAGGAATAATTAATGGCCAACTTGGCCGTCCATGCCCATGAATGTAAAATGATATAAACAATTTTGAATGTGATCTCTTCCCTTTTTGTAAAAAAATTTTTTAAAAAAAATGTATGACAAAGAATGTGCCCCTGATCTAGTTATGGTTAAAAATAATGTTAATAAACGTTTTCTTCTTTTCTTTCTTATTCTAATTAATTAATGTTTTCCTTTGCTCCTTTTGGCTTTAGTATTTTCTAATTTATATATATATAAGTGAACAACTCATATTTTATTAAAAGGAAAACAAACAACAAACAACATAGAAAAAATAACAATAAAAACAAAATACAACAACAAACAACAAAAACCTAAAAAACTAAGATTTAGCTTACTAATAAAAATAATAACATGATAGATCGACAAAAGTGAATGAAATCTCTACAAAACATTAAAAGTGAACATTTTATTATTTATGTAGTTCATTTTCTCAATTGTTAAATTTTTATTTTTAATTAATAGAAATCACCTTCATTTTTCTTATATGAAGCTCAAGTTTTTTTTTTTTTTTAATTTTCTTTTAAAGAAATGTGGATTAGATATAGATATAATTCAAACTCTCAAACTCTAAGTTTGAAAGAATGGTATAATTAGCCAACTATCAAGGGAAAAGGTGGTTTTGAGTTATATATATATATATATATATATTTCTGTATCCAAAATTTCAAACTAATACACCACTAAACACATCCAATATCTTCAAACCTACAAACTGTAAACTAAATATTGCCAACCTAGAATGCATTAATTGTTTTACATGGTATTTATTATGAGATGTTAAATCTCTGGCACGCAAGGATGGCTGCAAGATTGGTGAAGTTGAATATCGCTGTAAATTAATACATATATATATATATATATATATATATATTGGAATTCATTAAAATAAGAAAGAGTTATAATCCCTGAAGAGCCTCTCTAGTGCATAAATGGCTGATCTATACCTCTCCCAAGTCTCAACAAACACTTGTGAGGACCACTTATCATCCCACACATCTGCAAACACTTTTTTTACATAGTTAAAGAGAGATATAGAGAGAGAGATGACCACACACTGCATGCAGTTATATGTTTCTTCACCTCTTCTTACACTGGTTGTCACACATGCACAGAAACTAGAGATTAAAAAGAGAGAGAGAGAGAGAGAGAGAGAGAGAGAGAGAGTGGTACTTGGTTGTTGTCTGAGGAGCTAAACACCATCCTTGACTTACAGTAGCTCTTGTCAGGCCATCTCCATCTCCATTCTCTTCATAGACCCCACACTTCACCCAACCAACCTATACTTAATTTCTGGATCAATATATATATATACATAGTTTGTTTTAACCCTTTAAGTTATAAACAAACTAATCATATTACTATAATAATTAATTACAGACCAAGAAGAAAGGTAAAAGAGGGATATCAAATCAAAGGGAAAAAAAATCTACACAAAGTACAAAGAGATTCAAAGAGAATAAAATCTCACAAAACTTTTATACTATACTTGCTTATTATTTTTACCACATCATTAATTAGGAATCTCAGAATTCACATCCATTACATATACTCAAATACATTAAATCATGAAATATTTATAATACCATACATTTTTGAAAGACTAGCATAAATCAACAGCAATTTCTTTTTCAAAAACACAATTTGATTACTATATGTTTTCTAGAATATATATATATATATATATATTTATAATATTTCTAAAATAATTTATTTATGTGATCATAAACATGTTTTGCACTTCCTTAATACAAACCACATTCCTATTCCAATACAAGAACATCATCAACAACAATAACAACAACAACAACAAGACCTTCCCAACAAAGAACAAAATATCTACTAGCTTCTTCTTCATCCTCTCCTTAATTTCATGCCAATGAGCGAACAAGAACCAAGAGACTTCATGACCGTAGACTCCTTCTCCCAGCTCCCTTTCATCCGTCCATCCCCTTCCGGCCTCCATAAACCACCACCTTCCTCCTCCTCCTCCTCCTCCTCGGCCATTCGCCTTTTCGGCATCGAGTTTCCTCACAACTCCACTGATGAACAATCACAACAACAACAACAACAACAACAACAACAACAACAACAACAACAAGATCAACAACAAGATCAAGAAGTAGTTCATCTCATAGATCAAACCAACTCCACCACTACAAGTACTCCAAACGGAGACATTAATACAACCAGAAAGTTTGAATGCCACTACTGTTGCCGCAACTTTCCCACTTCTCAAGCTCTCGGAGGTCATCAAAACGCCCACAAACGTGAACGCCAACATGCTAAACGAGCTCACCTTCACTCAGCCATGGCCTCTCTCCACAACCACCACTCAAACAATGCTCATGTTTATGGTGTTTATAATTACCACAGGCTCATCTCCTCCATGCCTTCAGCCACACGTTTCGGTCTCGGTCATGTCTTCGAGCCACCTTCATCGTCTTCTTGGAGTCCTGCCGGAGTTCAGTTCTATGGTGGGCTTGGTTCTGTGTCTCAGCCTATCAATGGTAGTCCTTTACCCGGTCTTTGGAGAGTTTCCGGTGCAACACCGGAGTCGAAGATCTTTTCCGGTGATGGTGATCATGCTTTTAGTACTACTAATTTCAATGCTTTTTCTTCATCTTCATCTCCTTCTTCTCCTTCTTCTTCAATGGTTCGTTCTAAGGAGAACCTTAGTTTGGATCTTCATCTTTGATTGAGGGAAATATTAAGAGTTTCTAATTAGAATATAGTCTTTTTCCCTTTGTTGGGTTTTATTTTTCTTTCAATTCTTGATTCACAGTCATATTTTCCTTTATATTTGTTGAGGAATTAAATGAGTTGGTTCTTATCTATATAGCATGCAAGAACAATCAATTTATCCTGTTTAGTAAATCTGTACTTTATAACCGTTACTTGTTGCACTAGATTTGTGTTCTAGCTTGTTCTTTTAATTTTATTTTATTTTCTCTCTATTTGTTAGTTTTTGTTTTTCTTTTTGCTTGAATGCAAAAGTTAAGGTTGGGAAATAGGTATTGTGATGCTTTACTACTTTTGATTTAAGAGCTACTACTACTACTGCATTAAACAAAGTGTACTGATGATTGGAAGTGTGTTTTCATTGGATACTAAAGAGCACTGCAATGCTTTGTCAGGTACACCTCAATGTTCTTGAACCTTTTCCCAAATGTTTTGCCTTTTCTTTCCTGTTTGATTTGGTCAAAATTTTAATAAATGTTTAGCTAGAACATCTTTGTCATTAGCTGCCCATTTATTTTTAGGTTAGATACATGTTATCTACTAAATTCCAGATGAACATTATTTAGAAATTAGTATGTATGCATTGATTCCAGGATCACAAGAACATCTTCAATTCACATCATACATTTTATATGATAGAGTACCATTCAACAACTCTAATTGCCAAATAAATAAATAAATAAATTCTCAAATTGTCCTTTTTTTTCCCTTTTTTAATTCCACTGTGGATAACTGCATATCAACTAATGAAATAAATTAAACCAGCCAAAAATAACAGATACTTGCATATCAACTAATGATATAAATTAAACCAGCAAAGGTCCATTCTAATCACTTTCAAAAGATACCGATGTTGTCAGTCAAAAATCCTGTTTGGGTGATTAATCAATTTTGGTGCATATTCATGAACTTCAACAATTATTTGGAAAGCACTTATTATGTTGAACTATACATGGCATTAACTCGAATTGAATTTTCATGAACCAAAAATTAAGTAGAATAACAGAGTTGGTTGTTCAAGAATCCGACAAGCAGGGGCGAGGTAAGACGACTCTTATGCTAACATATACACTGGCTGATACAACAAGTTCTCCTACATCCTGGGCAACATGCGCGTACCTCTGTAAATTTAGAACAGGACCAAACACAGCCGCAAGAAAACTCGGGGCAATGGATGCCGAGAGAATTGTAACAGTTTCTGCAGCGAAAGAACCCTGGGCAGCAGCAATTAGAGCTGCAGGGAGATCCACAATGACAGCAATATATCAAGTTCTTTATGTGATTGCATTTGCAGTTTGAACTTTCAGAGCTTGCGGAGTGTCCACCACAGCAGCAAATGCATGAAAAGTCGAAACACAGGATAGTACTGCTCAGAAATTAACCAGTCAACTTAATTACAAAGGGAAATGTAAAAAGATGAAACAGTTAAGCATGATAAAATAAGTTCAGTCTTAACCAATGAATTGAATCAGAGCTAACCTTCAACCTGGAGATTGATTTTGATTTTTCTAAGTTGAATGGAAGTTGGGAAGTAATTAAATTTGGGAGTAAGATTTGAATTTCAAATAAGAGTCCTAAATTGGCACAACAACTATTGTGCTGTTGGTTAAGGTATTTCCTTACATGTTGGGTATTTGTTAGTCTAAAAATTTTCCTTGAAAAAACTATCATACCTTCTCAGGAAGCTTAGCATAGTCTAAACAGAGAATGTCACTCTGATTATCTCAGGACTGCATCAGCAAACATAAAGTCTTTGATGATCATGTGCATGTTTTAAGTTCTGGAAAGGTTTAATCAAAGCCATTAATAGTTGAAACATGAAATATATGTAGCTCTTCTCTTCTCAACTTTTTCACAATCACATGCTTAGCTTTAGTAGGATTTCAGATATTCCGCCACAACAATAGAGATCATCGTAGCAATGGTCAGTGTGAACTAAACCAACTAGTTGGCTAGCATGTTTTAAGAGGACTCACAGATTCAATATAATTAGTATTGCAAATCCACCTCAATGACTTCAATAAAGGCCAATTCTACTATGTAGGATTTTCATAAGTCCATTCCTTTCTTTTGTTAACTTAGTAATTCTGTTTACAGACATAGTAAAAGCAAGATTTCATATCCATAAATAGTGAAAGCACAACAAGTTCTTCAATTAAAATAAATAAATTCCTTGAGCTTTAGAAAGGCAATCAACTTTCCCAGTCCTAAACACATAACCATCATATAAACTTTAGCTCTGTTTGCATTGAGGGTTAGGCAGAGGAGATGCTGAGGAATAAAGAAAGTAGTTTACTTGAGTTTGGTTGCATTAACAACAAAATAACACACACAACAAATAATTCAAAAAATTACAGAACTTCTTCCTTCTTTTTTTCCTTGCTCCTCTACATTTGCCTCATCAATTCAAACATGATAGAACAGAAATCACATTCAAGAAGCCATTAAGAGTCAAGAAGAATTCAAAGGTACCTCAGCCACTTGAAAACACCACATGACTTACTTCTCCTCTCATTCCTATGCAAAAAGAGAAAACAAACAACAAAAAGTCAAAACTAAGACACTAACAACAAAATCAACAACACCTTCACTCCAAACGAAACAATGTAGTAGTCCAAAAGAAGAAGAAAAAGAAGAAGCATAAGGCATACACAGGCACAATAGGATCTGGATTCATCCCCATCATGTACTCATCCAACCTATCAAACCAAAGAAAACCCCCCATAAAAATCCAATCTTTAATCAAGCATTCAAGTTTCCAACTTGAAAAACACTCACTCCTTGCAACAACCAGACGCTGATTGAAGTTGAACCTCCTCCAAAGACTTCAACTCTTCCTGCAAGATTCACCCCCTCAAAAGAAACAGAGTAACCAAATCACAAATCAATCAATCAAACAACCAAACAATCACCTGAAGAAGTCCAATCTCACGGGACATAAACTGTAGCTCAGCTTGAAGACGGTGGCGACCAAAGACATCAGGAGGAGAGCGTGGCACCGGCGCCGCCATGAGTGACCAATGCAAAGAGTACAAGAGGAGATAAAGAGCAGTAATATAACTAAGAAAACGAGAAGAGTGTGGAGCGTCGCGGTGAGCTGCGGCGCTTCTGGGAGAAGTAGTAAGAGTACGAGTAGAAGAAGAAGTAGAAGGAGGTCCCATGAATGGTACTTTGATTGGATGGTGTTTGAAGTGAATAGTTTGGCATTTAATGTGAAGAGACTTGAGATTGTGACAAGGACTAGTGAGGAAAAAATTAAAAATAAATAAAAGCCTGCACTTCTCTTCTTTTGTTTTTGTTTTTTTCTTTAATTTTTAAATACGACATGCAGTTATCAGGTGCATGCATTATGTACTTGGTGCTCTCTCGTTACCTTCTTTTTTTAATAAATTTATAGATTTATCCATTTTATTTAAAAAAATTAATCGTTTAATTTCACTCAGTGAAACTCGATATATCTTTCTTAGATCAAGTCCAAACCTCAAATTGTATATACAGATAATCCGTCAAGGCAATTTCTTTGGCGTGATGAGTTTTTTTTCAAACTCATGTAGAAAGTTCTTAGATAATCAAATAATAAATTTATATTTACGATCAGAGACTCATTATAGATCTAGTAAAATTTAAATTCGAGATTTAAACTTCTCTCACTTTTCACTTAATTGATTATTATTATTATTATTATTTTGATAAAGTTGACAAATGACAAAAAGTAAAGTACAAACGAATACGGAGGTGCATTAGTTATGGTGATTTAACAGATTTTTTGGGAATACCATGTAACTTTAGAAGGGAGAACGAGAGGTAATCCTCACGCAGAAACTCCCATAAGGGATTCTAAATATAAATTATAATTTGAGAGATTCGAACTTGAGATCTCTCAATCACAACTATGGTAAGAATGATAATTTTTATTTTAATATATAAATGATTTTAATAGATTAGGTGAAAAAAAGATTGTTATAATTTTGAAATTAATGGTAAGAATGGTAAAGGAAAGAAAGGAAAGGAAGAAGGGAATCTGGGAATATTTGGAAATAGATGGAGGACATGACAGTGGACATGTGTGAGTGTTTTGCAGTTGGCATTGATGTTTGCATAGAAATGGGAAGAAAGTGGGGTCTGGGGAGACATCACATGGATTCTATAATGAAATGTTGGAAACTATTTCTCTGGGTAAAAGATGTTGCGTCCAGTTCAATCTGTTTGTAAACAAACAGCCCCACGCTTGACCGTGCACCCTGTTTTGTCTTGTCCCTTCAAATACCTAACAAGAAATATATATAGAATGCCATGCCTTAGCTTAATGGCACCAAAAGTCCCATTCCTGTTGATGAGACTTTGAATCTCGTTATGTATAGTGATATAATCAATTGAGTTCAAGTTAGAACAACAAGCTACTCAAGTTTGAGTTCAGTTGAATATTTGATACTTGATATTTGGTTTGAATTCTATCGAATTTTGTTTTCGTAACTTGAGCTCAACTCGATACATAAATCGAGCTATTTGAACTCACTCAATTAAAGCTCAATAAATGATAATAAACTCGACTTATTTATAAATATTATTATACTCGAATTCGAGCTTGAGCTCGAACGCAATTATATATATAAAACAAACTAATATATAGTATATATATACACAAATATGACTATTCAATTAAAGCTCGCAAACACTTGAGCCAAGTATTAAAATGCTCAAATTCGGATCGCTCGACTACTCGAGTTGCTTGAGCTCGAGCTCTACTCAACCATAAGCGAGTCGAGTTCAAGCTTTCCCTAAATCGAAACTCAAAGTGTATCATTTACATCCCCTAATTGTGTCAAGTAAGAACATATCGAATATTTAAAAAATTAATGCACATCTCTTACATGTAACTTATTCATTTTATAAATACTCTTTTAATTTTTTTTTTTTCCTTCAAACTAAAGTTCGTAGTAGATGGAGGAGTGTAACTAACCCATCCAAAGTCAAGGATTTAAAGAGACTAAAGTGAGGAGACTCCTCATCAGGAAACGAACAGAACTAGACATTTTGTACATCTTTCTTGTTGGGAGTTATCCTCCAATTAATGACCTGATGAGTTCCATTTATACTCATGAGTCTAAACTATCCTTAAAAAATTGATGAACATCATATGATAGAAAATCCCTTACACTCGGAATTAATAGTGCAGTCATAAATGAATGATTTTTATTTTGAACGATCATGTTTTCCACCTCTTCTTTTACTACTATTTATCACTATCTGATCACTTAAAACATTTTTTACAATTCTAATTGATTCCAATGCATTTGTTCTTGCACTCTAACTTCCTATGTTTTTGCTTTTTGTATTTATAATCTCTATCTGTCTCTCTAAAATGTTTTGAGTTGTTTATTTTTTTTCTAAATAAAATTACTTGCAGAGTTTTGGTAATCCATTGAAACAGGGATTTGATAAGGATAAAACTGTCCATTTTGATGTTTTTTTTCTTTCCTTATTTTATTGTATTTCATTAAATCGATGATCTATGGTCAGAGTATTGGAATGACTTTCAATAAAATCATTAAAAAAAGAAAAATTGATGATTTTGCCTTTGACTAGCTGCTTGGAATGTGGTATTGATCACCATGTGGGACCAGCATATAGTTTGGGGGAAAATATATTGAAAATTCATAAGGTAATAAATATAGAAATATAAAATTCATTTGATAAAATTAAAATTTCAGAAGACGCTGAAAAACTAAGCTTAAACCATTGAGTTCAAAAGACAGTGTTTAATAAAATATTAATTATATGCATGTATATATATTTGATTAGTTGAGATCATTTAGAAGAATATATAAATATACACAAAACATCATCTGTAGATGCCTTCAAATATAAACTTCTACACATGATGAAAAATAAGAGAGTTTGAAAGGACTAGTGGAGTTAGAATTTAAAAAGAGTGAAAAACATATAAGATTAGGATTTAAAAAAAGATTCAAAAGAGAGGTTATTTGAATTAGAATTTTTTATGGAGGAAAGTGTTAGATGATAATCCAATAATTTCATAGACATCCATAAATTTTAATTCTAAAGATGAATGCCCATAATAGACTCGGGCTCATATATATATATATATATATATATATACTCATGGTAATGTTGTTTTTCTTTATATTTATTGTTCTAGTTAGTGCACTTCTTGTTGCTTCCACTGCTAATAAAATTTACATTTTTATGTTTTAAGTTATTTTCCTACTCCTCCTTTCTCTTTATTTTAATCAATGCGATTTGATTAATTTTTTTGAAAAAAAAGAAAAACAAGGTTTGATTTTATTTATCTAATAATAAACAAAACTTTTTAAAACCTTAAACTAATTGAACTGAATTTTTTTCAGTTCTATGTGAATTGGTTTGATTAACTTTCAACGAAATTAGTATATAAATAAAAAGGTAAAAAAAAAAAATTCTGCCTTACTAACAAAAACTTTTTATTAAAATAGATAAAACTTTCTTTGAAATTTTTTTTTTAATATCCTCATTTTCTTGTTTAAAAAATAGAGGAATCACCCACATCAACTAATGTTGTCAGACTAACTTCTCACGCAGCTAAAGTATAGAGTTACCGGCCCTATATGTGTTGTGAAGATGATGATATATTCTCATCTCTTCTAAACCCTCTTCTATCTCTTCTTCACTTGTACTTCAAAGAGAAAAATCTACTTTTATTTATTAGCTTAATTGTCATTTTCTCTGATTACATGAGCATGTAAAAAATCTTTAATACTCTTTAAAAAGAATAACAATAACAATAAAACGTATAGCCAAAAAAGCTCATAGGTCAACAACACAATCATACTTAAAGTTAAATGAGGTAGAAAGACTTTCATTATCCCCGAATTCAACTTTTTTTCAATAACAAAATAGCAATAACAAGTCTCCAGTATAAGTTCAGACTTGCAGCCTGAGTTTTGTGTTTCCGGGATGAGAGTACACGGTTGGATATTCACTTCTCGGGCATGTATATGCCCATATAGATATCCCTTCAATACAATATAGGTCATTGAAAGGATTTTGGAGGACTCACCAAAAGCACTAAAGCCAGGATCTTTGAAATAATTAATTCCTATTTAAAGAGTGCATAATTACATGGATAAGCTCATAGCAACCCATCAATTTTGGATCCAATTCGAGATTTTTCTTAGTAGGCATCGAGAAAAAATTGGAATGTAATAATATCAATTCATACATAAGAAAAAGTTCTCTATTGATTCAAATATAATATAGTACCTATGGACTACGGATGAAGTAGGAAAAATCTGAAAGTTTCACATAGTACTCTTGACCGAAAAATCAATGAATTGTAAAAGATTGGATTATTCACTTTGTTAAAAAAAATTTATAAAAAAAGACAAAGCATATATTAATATATTATTATTTTTTTTTTATTTTTCATAATTTTTAACAAAATAGAAAATCATTTATTCAGACATAAGTGCATAGATATATATATTATATAATTACTCCACAAGGTCTACGGCACGACAAAATATGGAACATGAGAAGCCACATAGAGGCGCTATATTACATAAAAACCCCTAAAATTCTACTTATTTACCACCAGTTGCCCCTGCAATCTTCTCTGCCTCGAGATCAGCAGCCATCTTGAGAAAGCTATGGCCATCGTCCTCGACGGCGATCTGGATCGGCGACGATCCAAGTCCATCGGCGATGGCAAGCATGATCCGGCGCATCTCCGACCGGAACTCGTCCCGATCCACCGATCCGGACTGGTCAAGGTCGAACTGGTCAAAGATGGAGTCGTAGAGCGCCGCGATCTCTGCTGGTGGTGTCACGCTGTCCTCGCCGAAGTGACTTTCAAAGAGCCGAAACGTCTCGAGTGCTCGACGGAGCTCGGCACGGGAGAGAACTCCATCGCCGTTGAGGTCAAGAGCGGTGAATTTCTCGTTGACGCTGCGGCTGAAGACCTCTTCGTTGCCGACGAAGTCGCGAACTGTGGAACCATCCAGAATCACCACTCCCATCCTTCTTTCTCTCTCGATCGAGATGAGGGTTGTTCGGTGGAGATAGAGATGAGAGTTGTGTTCAGACTAAATTACCCAAATGCCCTTGGGCATATACAGCGTGGCAATCACGATTAAAAAAACAAATTTGTTTGAAAGCACAATGAAATCACAAGCAATTCAACATAAAAGTCCATATGAAAAAAAAATCAAAATAATAATGCATTAAAATATCATATATATATATATATATATATGTATGTATATTTTTATGGCATGTCATTTTGGATATTTGACGGTGAAATACGGTGATGAATCATGAGGCATTCTGGAGAGCCCTCTCGTTGGCATCGTTTGAGCATAGCCTGGAATAGAGCAAAGGGCAGACCTGGAGACAACTTCAAGGATTCACAAATTGGTAAACAAAACCAAAACAAGCACTTCAGTCCCCTACAATGCATTCACTTTTGATCTTCGGATGGGCATTTTCCAATGCTTGCTTCCAAGTTATTCTGAAGTTTATTGGGTGTTAATGACCACAGTCACAAGAGGATGATACGTAATCTTGCAATAGATAATCCAATAACAGACAATCAATTTGTCCAAAGCTGTCTGCGGGAATGGTGAAAGAAGGGTCACATTTTAGTTCAAAGCCTAGGCACAATGTCACTAGTATTAAGATAGTCATAGACAATAATAAAAATACAAAACAACAAATGGAAAATTTTATTAAATAAATACAGAGCTGAAGATTGCCATTAACACAACCGGCTGTGTATGATCTGAGTATGGAAAAGCATTTCAATATCCATGTTAAGCCAATGACTATGTTCAAAACAATAATAAGCTATTAACTTTGGACCCAAATAGCCAACTGAGTTCTTAATCAGAAACACTCAGATGGTCACAATCCTCCAAAATGAACAAGAATGAATTTCAAGCAGTTATCAATAGTCGCATGTTTTAATAGACAAATGGCACAATATTGTTAAAGGTTTCCAAGGAAAACCCCTCCTAAGAATCAAGCAAGCCAAATGGCTCTTCTCCACATCAAGCTTGCAATAAATGGAAATCACATCATTTGCACGTTGAGATCAATCATATAAATAGCACAAATATCACAGAAACATCAACTGATGACCTCTTAAGAGTGAACTTCACTTAGTTTCTGCTACAGCTTCAATAGCGTCCAAATTATTCAATGAAGTGAGTTCATGTTGCTGAAAACCTGGGGGAAGTTCAAACAATGCGCCACTACCACAATCTTTGACAACAGCTCGAGCTAAGGCAATACCCAAAGCTCGAGATACAGGGACAGCAACAGCATTGCCTACTTGAATGTAACTGTCAATGAGGGAAATATATTAAAATGATTTCAAAACAGACCACTGAGCAGCCAAAACTTATTTATTGAGAAAGTAGGAAAATCACCGTTCTTTTATAGGACCACGAAGTTGATAATAATCAGGGAACCCCTGAAGCCTTGCATTTTCTCGGATGGAAAGAACTCGATCTTGCTCTGGATGCAAAATTACCTTAAAAATAAAATGTAAACCCTCAACAAGAGACATGGTGATCAGAGAAACATATTTAGGAATATCAAGTGTTCAACAAGATATCAAGAACCTGATTGTGTGGCTCGGCTCTAGTAACAACAGTTGGAACAGTTTCATCCCACCATAACCGACCAAAAGGCCTGAAATCAATAGCAACACGAATAAAAGTTTAAGACATCAACCATAAAAATAATAAATTTGACCAAAATAAATGTGGAGTAGCCTACTTGGGTGATTTTCCTTTGATGAAAGACATGCAATAATCAGGAACCTACAAGAGTAGAAACATGAGCATTAATGCTAGTGAAATGAATGAAAGGGACACAACAAGATAATAATGAGATTACCAATGGTTTTCCTGATGGTAAATACACTCGAGGAAATTTCTGGATCCCATTCAACAACATTATCTTCACCTACTCTGACGCCTGAAAGATCCCTAAAGTTCGCTCCCTAAAAGCTCCACAAAAACATGAATGAGCCAAGCAAGAGAATTTTAAACAAGCTGTATGTTGTAGTACTACTAATTACCTTCCGCTTGGGGATAGCACAAACACGCTGATAATCATCATCATTAAGTTCCAATGGTCGATGATCAAAGAGGCAAGCCTTTTTTGATGATTTTGCTCCCACTTGACGGGAACCAGTTAATTCTACAAAAACATTTTATCCATGAACATAAGTACAAAAAACATTTTAGGCAAATGAGTCTATACAGCATGGATCAAGGACACTAAAAGACAAATAACTACTGTTGGAAAGATATCTCAAGCAAAAACACACCTAAATTCATAGGAATAATAATTGGTAAGAACAACAAAAAGGGCAGCTAAAGCGCAATACATATTAAAAGAAAGCCACATTGAAGTAGCCAATTAGTTTAGATCATACCGTCCCTAGTCAATCTTATCATCCGCTGAAAATTTGTTATGGGTGGTTGGTCATAAGGCATCTCATCTCTCTTCTCAGCATTAGTAATCTAAAACAAATAAAAAATAAACATAATACAAGAATAACAATTGTAAGTAATGTTTAAATTAAAATAAAAAAAAAACAATATCATTATAAACATACCGGGGGAAGATCACGGATGGCATCTCCCAATAAAAGAGCTTTTTCAAGAGTAGGCCTCTGAGATTCGTCATATGCAACAACATTTGACTGAGGAAGAAATCACCATCATTAAATGGGTGTAAAATAAATACAAAAGTTTTTAAAAAAATGTATATTATATGCAACCTCAAACTCATTAGGGCACCCTCCACGTATAACAACATCATGAGTTGGGTAAGGAAATTGTGGCAACACCTACATTCAAAAAGAATTATTTAACTACAACATCCAAAAATAAGTAAAATTTTATTAAATAAAACAAAAAATTAATTAGAGACCTCTGTCGAAAGGGCACCCCACAAAAAGACCCGCATTCGGAATTGCGGAAGGCCATAACATCCAGCGACCATAAGTCCCATCCTTGCTTGGTAGTTCATAGAGACCAATCGACTAATAGCATATCTTCCAAGAAAACCACGAGCAAACTTCAACATGTCGACCACATTTTCCATAAGGATATATTTGGGTTTTAAAAACTCAACGATATCCATAAACACAACAACTTGTTTATTCTTGGGATCTTGAAGTGGAGCATCGGATTGACGAAATCTATTGAATCCACTGATTCCTTGACATGGTGGCCCTCCGCAAATAACATCTGCACTGCCCTGTGGAATAGGAGACACTTAAGAACACGCTAAGCAAAATCTCACCCAAAATACAACATAATTATTACTGGCAATGGTAATATATTCCGCTTGTATCCACTTGTAACAAAATCTTTTATCCTTTCCTGACATTTCCTGCAAAATGAAATGCAAGCACAAGTCAAATGTTAGAAAAGCTAATCAATTCCAATCAAGCTGAAACAGTACCTCAACCCATCAAGAGGCTCCCATGTATCCTCACTCGGCCCATAACCCTTCCACCTCACCTGTAGATAAACTAATATTGATTTAGTTATAAGAGATAACAGAACAGCAAAGGACGGACAAAGATGATAAAAGAGCTCAAATGTATGCTACCTTGAAATGCAATCCCACTTTGCTAAGTTTGGCAGGATCACCGTAACAAATTCCCACTATTTTTCCTACTTCAAATTCCCCCTTAGGCACCTCAGAGGAATCTTCAAGATCATCTTCATCGTCATCATTTAACATACAACCATCATCAAAGTAACTTTGAGTTCCAATAAGGGAGAAACGCTTGCATAGTTTCTCCCATTCTTGCAGTAACATGAGAAAATTCTCAGCATCTTCATTCCGAACCTTTAAAAAAATAATACAGCGAAGCATAAAGAATATTGGCAATAAGCATTGGACTATTACAAACAAACAACTGAAAATTATCAGGATATAAATTTAAATATATTTATATACAACTGAATATTGTCAGGACATATGTATATATATATATACACATATACTTCTTTTGTGTATGACATAGTAAATGATTAACTAAATTACCTCAGTATGTGGATGATTTAATTTAAGACTCTCACAAGCAAAACTATTTAAGTCCACTGCCCATCGCTGCAATTAACAAAATTAATAGCATTTAGCGTAAAGAACATACATCAAAATATTATTTGACACAATGTGAAAACTTACTGTTTGTAAATTTGTGCCAGCAAAATTCGCTCCCAAGCACAATCCAGTCGACATAGCCCCGCACCCAGAATAAAGATCAAGAAGTGTCAACCTCGTTTTCCCAATAGACAGTGAAGATTCGGAATCAGATGTCACTGATGACATAGGGCTGTGTAACCCATCTATTGCCAAAACAACATCGACATTTAAAATTGGTGAGAAAACTAAATGAAAGGTAAAAAGAAAAAAAAAAAAAAACAACTCAAACATAAGTTAAAGAAAAAAATATAGGTACCAATGGGAAGATTGGCAAAGGAAGTATATGAAGTTGAATATGACATATCATAGTAGAGATCACACTCAGGTATACTCTTTTCTTTTTCATGCAAATCAATCTATGCAAGTAACCATAATTAAAGAAAAAAAGAAATTAGACATAGACCAAAAGATAATATGTAAAATTTGAGAAGTGATAGATAAAAGAGAATAATTACATTTGGTGCTACATGAACGATTTTGATCTTAGAAACAATGCACTCCAATGGATTGTCATTTTTATCCTCTGACAAGAATACTCTGCGTGGATCATGTAAGCAATCGCTATCCTTGATCACCTAATTTGAAATAAAAATAGGAAATTAGAAAATTTTGACCTTAACCACTAACTACACCATAAGAAAATAAAACATACAGTGTCTTTGGCTCTGTAAAACCATTGTGCAGTGAAGTATAACTGACGGTTGGATGACTCAAAGAATTCTACAATTCGACAAATGAAATTGTCCTCACCATCATCATTCTGGAAGAGAAATTTAAACAAAAAAACAACACAAGCAATAAGGTTATGAGAAAACAGAGATAGAAAAATGATTTTTTAAAAAAAAATAACAACTAAATAATAAAATGCCTATTGAGTGCACATTTAGTTTAGATGGAAATGTACATTGAACATGTGACCATTTAGCTAAAAGACTTCATCTAGTGATACAACTAAACAAAAATTGTTTGCCAATACTTAGACTTGCTCATCTAAATACTAGACTGCAGCTAGTATTTAAAATTGCTCATAAGAAGTTGGTAGGACCTACACTCCATGGTTTAAAATAATAATAATTTGTTACTCATAAACGCAAAGCGTATGTGTAAACAAATACCAATAATAATTAACAATAAAGAGAAAAAATAATAATAATCTTTAACATACCCACACAGAAACACACTACAACATAGTCAACAACATATATATATATATATATATATATTTTTTGCCACTCATCCGATAGAAGAGACAATTTAGTCAATAACAGAGCAGTAGTGTTCAAGGTAACATTTCTAACTGCCTAAAGGAACCTCATAGTTATCTAGGAAATTCTGGTTTTACAAAAGAGCGTTTAAAATATGAAATATCAACTTGTAAAAATTGTGGGGAAAAAATATTTATGCACTGAGCAATTTAACTCGAGATAAGGGGAAAAAAGATCAGAATTAAACAATAATAATAATAATAATAATAATAATAATACATGAAAATATGTATTATGCACAATCTGAAGCTATGCTTCATTAAATTGTTTGAATCATGCGTCACAGAGCATAATTGTTTATGCGATTTCAAGAAAGAATACTAGCAAGCATCCTGGCCATGGAAATGTAGGGCACGTCCAAAGTCATCATTCATTACCGTTAAGGAAATAAACACACTAAAGACAATCGACCAGATAGTTTGTCTTATTTTCACCGGGCGACAAATGAAAGATACGGAAATTAAAAGAAATGGATAGATTATCACAAGAGTTCAATTAAAAGACGGGAAAAAAAGAGGGAAAAAAACCACCTTTACATAGGCGCAATCACCAAGGTTATAAACAATACTATCTATTTCAGCCTGCGAGAAATGACAGCGAGCCTTGAGGTCTTCATCATCACCTCTGCCACAAGAATCAATACACAAAAAAGATATCGCATTCAACACGAATTCGCAATAAAATAAACACAAAACATGATTAAAATTCATACATTTTACTTGCGGGCCAGCTACCAGTAGCCTGAAAATTAAGTTCCAAGTTAGAAAGCAATCAAATTGCAAGATCGAAACACTGCAAAGCATCAAAATAGAACTCCAGGATGGGAAGAGAAAGAGGAAAACCGAGGTTAATACCTTCTTCTGATATCTATGCGGCCATTTCTCTCTGGCTTCATCATCAGGAATGGGATCTCCAACGAAGTTGTTATCCGAATCATTATCCAACTCTACTTTTGAACTCTTTAATGCACCTTCCCTTACGATTAATAGGGAAATCAGTGGCCTCAGTTTCCCCTTCCTCTACACTGACCGATCCATCATCAAGAACCAAATCCCCATTAGAATCAGTCTCCATAGCCTCAACCTTGCCCTCGTTCCCCCAAACCATCGATCTCTTCCTTGACCCTCTCTTTATTCCTCCCTTTCTTGGTGCACCTCCTCTTACCATTGCCAGGAAGCTTAGTAGCTTCGGGTCTCACTGACTGCTCTTTGATCGCTGAATCGCCGTTGGAATCAACATCCAGAACCACAAACCCGTTCTCCACCTTCAATTCCGACGCCAAACGTTGCTCCTGAGCTTCAGCACGCAAGGAAGCCCTCGTCCGTTTAACCGGCGGTGTCCCGGCGACCTGTCCGGCCCCCATCCTGCGGATCCGAGCCTTCTTTTCAGCAGAAGCAGACGACATCTTGTCGGAGACGTCGACCACCGCCGGCGATCTAGGGTTAGGGTTAGGGGTTGTTGTTGGGGACGGAGGCGGCGGTGAGAAAGAAAGGATGGGGAAAGGAATGGAATGGGAGGGCTTTTGAAAGCTAGAATACCGGGCGGGAAACCGGAATTATGTGAATTTATTAATCAAATATGAATCCGAAATTGAAGTCCGCGCCAACGGGCGGGGTTTTTAGTATACATTCCTAACTTGGGGTTTTTTCATGCTTCGTTTGCCTCGAGATTGATTCTAGTGATGATTCCAAGACGATCGTGTGGTTGTTGTCCAATGGCGCCTTGGCTTTTGTGAAATTTAGGATGTCTGGCGGGATTGTTTAAAATTTCAATGCTCGAAAAAAATTTTTTAAAAAAAATTAAGAATTGCTCTTTTTTAGGAGTAATTATTATTGATGGTCATAAGTCTTTAAAAAGCTGTGTTGTTATTTTTGGCTTCATTGATGATGGTAATGTAATAGTTATGGGAAAAATTAATGGTGATTTCTTAACTAATAAATGATTTATATAGAGTTATCAAATAAGTTTGAGTTATTAATCATTATTGGTCAATATTTTTATAAATGATTGTAAAACATTATGTTAGTTGTTAAATTTTAAGTTTCATGAACTGAATTAAAGTTAAATTAAAATTGTCTAATAAAAAATAATGCCATGAGACTCTGGACAAATGAGGTAGAGTTTATTAAATATTGTAGTTTTAATAAATGTGTTTTTTAATATAAAATATTATGCACACGAGGAATTAATATATGGGGCATTTGATTAGATGTAGTTGAAAATACAGTAGATTTGTATTTACAAATCTTATATTTGAAAATTCAGGAGAATCAAATTTAATATTTAGTTTGATGTATTTATAATGTTGGATCACAAAATTTTGTGTTTGGTTGAAAGATTTGTAAATTTTGATTTGAAAATCATGTATCTGGTTAGATGTAATAATTAATATATATTATAAAATATACATTTTTTAATGTAAATATTAATTCAAATTTCAAATATTATGGATAATTAATATAATTAATATGGATTAAATTTTCAAATATTATGAGTAATTAATATAATTAATATATACTTAATTTATTACAATAAAATGTAATATATTAATTATTTATTAAAATAATTAATATAATATAATATATCAATTATATACTATATTACTAATATTAATTATACTGTAATCATATTTTATTTAATATTTTATAAAATATAATTATGGTGTAACCAATATTATGAGTAATTCATATAATTACTCTATACTTAATTTATTATAGTAAAATATCATATATTAATTATTTAATATATCAATTATATACTATATTACTAATGTTAATTGGACTATAATTATATTTTAAAAAAATATAATTATCGTGTAATTAATATAATTAATATATACTTGCACGTGAATCCCTTACATGCAAGTCATTTTTTACCGAATTCCATAATCTCGTGCCTTTTAGATTTGAAATTTCAAAAGAATTCAAATCCTTTGAACAAACAAATAATTTTCAAATTCTTTTAACTTTCAAATCAAGTTG
>NC_052488.1:21073783-21139250 GCF_009730915.1 Dioscorea cayenensis subsp. rotundata
CGGACAAAATACAATTTTTATACCAAGCAATGTCACGACTAGTGGCATAAGCGGAGCCGGCAGCAAGTATCACTGGGGCTCGAGCTCGGCTCGAGCTCTATTCAAAGGCTCGGGGCTCGACTCAAGACTCGTTCACTATGTGTTACGAGGCTCGACTTTCGTCTAAAAAGCTCAAGTAACTCGAGGCTCGGCTCGTTTAAAGCTCGATTAGCATGTATACATAAGTATTTTTTTGTAATTTTATATAGGTTATATAATTATGTATTTTTTTGTAATTTATATATAAATAATTTAATATTTTTATATATAAAAAGTTCGTTTAAGCTCATGAGCCCTCACGCAGTGAGTATTTTGAGGGCTCGAGCTGGCTCGTTAACATAAAGCAGCTGTTCCGTAGCTCAGCTACGTGAAAAAATCGAATCGAATCGACGTTGATGGACCCGATCTCGAGTAGTTTCACTGAGAAACTTGCTCATTTACACCCCTATGTACGACAAACTACAAGCTTCAAAAGTTTAAAAATAAGTATTTAATTTTTAATTGTATATATAGATATATAGATATATATATATAGATATTTTTTTTTTTTTGGTTGTTGTTAAACATGATTATCACTAACTGTGGAATGGGGTTATAATTGTAGGTCAGACAGCCCCTCACAGGTGCACGTAAGAATGTCCTTAAAAAAAATTTTAAGAATGAACATGGTTCCTTATTGTTAACGCGGTTCATTAAAAATGAAGACACATGCATGAAGAGAATATTAATACAAGTATATTAAATATTAATGTCTAATGTGGGACAAACTAACTACACCAAATTCATTAATATATAGCACATGGATGGCCCTTGTGTTGTATAAACTTTATCTTTTTGTTTTTCTTTTATTATTCTGTGATTAATTATTTAACAGCTTTTTTTATTACCTACTTTCAGCGTAAATCTTTTATGATTAATCATTATTTTTAGTTTGATGGAAAAATGGATTAATCTATTTAATCTTATATTAAGAGTGTTAATATCAAAAATTAAGTTAGCTGTGATGATTTGGGTATCACTAACAACAATAATTAATTTCGAGTTAATTTGTGAAATTGATAAATATATGTTAAAATAAAAAATATACCATTAATACTCATCTCTAAAAACAAAAAGATAATTTCTTATCATAAGAATCCATATCCGTTATTAAAAAAATTAATATTTAAAAACTTGTTTTAGTTAAAAAAAATAAAAAAATAAAGAAAGATAATATGGTTTGATTTTCTTTGTTCTTGATCCTCATCCAAACTAAAAGAAGATAAATAATAATAATAATAATAATAATAATAATAATAATAATAATAATACTTGATTTGATTAATATCCACCCACTAAAACAAAGAGTGAAAAGGATAAGATACAATTTTAATATATTTAGAATCAAATATAAATATTGAAAACTAAACCCAAAGTGAATCAAGTTGACATATAAGTTTTATTCTGGAAATTAATTGAAAAAATCCAAAACCTCCATTAACTTCGTTTCCCATTGCTCATAACGTATGTCATTTGGCATGAGCTCTCAATTATTATCCTTTTAAATTGCCCACTTATATATAATATAAGTTGTCACTAATGGACCATTTATTTAATACAAAAGTACGTACGTCCTACATAGAATATTTAGTAGCATTCCTAAGTCTACTAAACACTATGAACTTTAAATTAATTATCATAATCCAATAATGATAATCACATGCATTATCAAAGTGGGAGGCATTCATTCATGAAATTAAAAATAATGAAAATAGGTTGGTAGCTAGTGGGCACGGGCCCGTTAACTAGGCCCGGCGGGCCCAACTTTGCGGCACAATTCAGGTTTTGGGTGAACCGGACTCGGTCAGTGGTCTGGATGGGTCAATGAACCGAACTGCTTTACGGGTCAACTCATATCTAGTTGTTGAAATTAAAACTTAAAAAGCTTGCACTACCCGACAGTTTAAAGGGTTAACGCAACGGGCTTCTCATGACCGGTAACCACAGTGACTAATGTATGGTCCAGTTACGGGTGCTTGAACTGACCTAAGCATTCTATGACCAATCTGTATTTGCTTGGCGGATTTCAGGGCGGTCAAGTTGGAACTTACCCGTACTCACCACTAGAGGTGGTAGAAATTCAGGTTTGGGCAAAACTAGATTTGGACAGCTATTACCATAAATAGATAAACTTATTATTCGGATCTGGTTTTAAATTCATACAAACATAACTTGTTCAAACTCAGTTTATTTTAAAATCAGGTTATCCTGATGCTCAAATTTATTCGAATTCTATAAACTACATTTTCCATGAAAATAATATCAATCAAACAACTAGTTTTTTGTTTTTCATAGAAAATTTTCCATGAAAAAATACTCTACGGAAAAATTTTCTTTTCCACCCATTTTTCATGTTGTAATCAAACACAGCTTAAATGTAAAATAACAGTGTCAACAATCCAAAACTCAACTCAAATTATGCAAAAATCTAGTTCAAACTTTTGAAAGCATGGACTTAAAACAGTTGCCTTAAGATTGTGGTCTTTAAATTTTAGAGATAAAATGGTCCGATTACCATAATTTTCATGTTTAGGCCAGACCTGAATTTAAATCTGAACAACTCAATCATTTCTGAACTCAGTTTACATTTGCACAATTTTTGTCCAAGACAGTGTATTTCCACACCTACTCACCATTAGCGTAGCCTAATGTTTTACATTTAAATGATAAACAAAAAGAGTAATTCTGTCACCACTAAACAATAAATAATCACTATTTTATCCTCGTAACATATCTTTCATTTACTGTTTTCCTCATTTCTTTATAAAACTTTCAAATTAATTATGCATCATATATACATATAAACAAAATAAAAAATATGTTATGGCTACATGCAATATACATCTGCAATTGGCCTCTTCTGCAATGTATAAAGTAACTCTATTGATAAAATTTTTGTTTTTGTGTTTTGACAAAGTTGACGAGTGACAAAAGCAAAGCGATAAAGCGAGTGCGGAGTGCAGCAGCTCACGGTGGTTTGAACGACCTCGGGAATAATACTCCTCGCTACGCAACCCCTGGAGGGTAACGGCAGCTAATTCTCACGTAACTCCCACGGGGAACCCAAATACGACTCATCGATCAGTGTTCGAGAGATTCGAACCTCGAGATCTCTCACTTACAACTACGGGTAGATACTATCGGCCAAATTTCAATGTTCCTTAAAATTTTGTTTTTGAATCTAAATATTTTGCTATTAATGCGCATGTCAATAATATTTTTTAAGTGGAAAACAATTAAAATAATAATAATAATAATAATAACTTACAATCAGCACCTTCGTAGCCACGTGGCACAAACGTTATGTGCGGCGAAAGAGGTGGGACCCATCTCAACATCATGAAGCCCAATCACACTGGACTGGGACTAAGCCCAGCCCATCAGCAATGCGAGAACAACAAGCCAGGTCACAGAGTAACGTCAATAAGTTACTTTCAAGAGTCCAAGAATCAATACCCAAATGGAAAGTATTTACAAAGAGATAAGCATGAAGACTGGCTGACCTGGCGCTAAGTAGATTCCAGCTGGCAAAATTCCGTTCAATGAGCACCACTCCTTTGAGCTCATCCCGATGACGTGGCACCAATCACGGCCTTTATTGGGCCCCACCCCAAGGCCCAATGATTGAGGACGGGCCCACTACTCACCCACCCCACCCATCCATTAAATAGAGGCCCAATCACAACTACTCGGCTTCCCCCCTCGTCGATGATCTCTCCTCGCTGATCTGAAGAAATCGTAGCCGCCGATGATTCCCCGCCTTATCGGATCCGGATCCACCCTCTAGAGACCCGATAACCCGGAGATGTCATCACTTTCGGCCCCGGCGGCGGACGAGGATGGTGAGACCTCCGCCGTCGGCGAGGCGGCGAGGTAGCCCCGGGATCGCATCCCAAAAGGTACAAATTCCACTTCGATCCCGGTTTTTCTTGGATTAGGGTTAGGGTTAGGGTTTACCGATGTCGGCGACGGCGGTCGGTGAGGTGGAATGGGCCGCGTGCGAGTGCTGCGGGTTGAGGGAGGAGTGCACGCCAGCCTACATCGCCGGAGTGAGGGATCGGCACGGTGGACGCTGGGTGTGCGGTCTGTGTTCCGAGGCGGTGGAGGACGAGATCCGCCGCTCCGGTCGGCGGATCTCGCCGGAGGAGGCCCTCACTCGTCACGCTAGCTTCCGCGAGGCCTTCCGTTTGGCGGCACCACCCTTGGACCCGGCAGCGCATCTTATCGCCGCCGTTAGGCAGCTCGTCCGCCGTGGCCTCGAATCTCCGAGGGCGACGCGGTCGAACCCTAACAGCCCTCGCCGGAGGCCGGCGGGTAGCGGCACAACCGTGCTCGCGCCTTCTAGAAGCTGCTTCTCTACCCTTGCTCGCTGAGAAGTCGAATAATTCGACCCATGTACCTACGTAACAATACTTTTTCCTTTTCCTATTATTATTATTATTATTATTATTATTCTTAATATAACTATAGCTATTTATCTAGCCTTTTGTGTTAAATACAAAAATGAATAAATAAATAATAAATTATCTATCTTTGCTGCTATGATTTATATATATAAAAGTAGGAACTTGGAAATGGCAAACTATTAAACCAATCACAGGCATATTAAGGGGGAAAAGCAAGGATTTAATGCTTGTAGGTTTGATAGTGTGTACAAAGGGGAAGATGATAGCGGCCTGTCTAATTCTACTATGAAGACGTGTTCATGAGGATTATGACTCCCATATTGTTATATATATATATATATATGGTGTTTTAGATGGAATGAGACTCAACATGGATGAATTCTTGGTTTGGAAAAGAAAAGTCTATGTTGCTTGAAATCAATTGAGCTTGTTTGTTTGTTGGTGTGTACCAGTGCATCTCTAATTTTAAAAGGTTTGGAGTTTAGTCTTAGCACTTTTATGTCATGGTGGACCTATAGACAGAATTAGGTGTTAGTAAGACTGGTGTTATTGTTTTGACATTTCAATGTTATTAATTAATTTATGTATTTTAAATTTGTTATGAATATATATCATCTTGTTATATGATAAATGATTCAATTGGTATTACTTAAATTCTAAAGAGAGAACTTATATAATTTTTTTTTAAAAAAAAGGAATAAACTTTTAACGTAAATTTCTTTGTGCATGTGGTTTTGCACTGCACAAGCTACTGTGAAATTGACTAATAAAGATGTGTCTAAACAACCTCAACACCAATAATTTCATGTCCCCATTAACTTCTCATTATCATGCACTCAAAGTGAGCCATATGGCCAACAAAGACATTAAATCAGTGCTGGAGAGTCTCTTTCAATCTCAATATGAAATTAAATTCATGTGTCATCGACTCCCTCTCTCTCCATAGTTCATTGCAATAAGAGAGGCCCTGCATGATGTGAAATGTCATATATTGATTGGCTATCAAAAAGGAAGAATATGTTCCCTTCTGTGCTCCACTATAAAATTTTTCAATGGTACTCTTTATCATCACACACAAAAGAAACTCTCCATTATAATCAAACACAAGCCTCTCTCCTATACATACCCAATATTACTAAACATTACAATTAAATATATCTAATAATTAATAACACTCACCTAACATCCAATTTATATATATATACGTAAGGACTTTGATCTCAAATAGAAACACTATTAGGCACGCCCCGGCACGTGACACCGGGTTGCGAACTCGGTACCAATAACTCGTACGGCAAGACTCCAGCTCCGCACCGATTCCGCCGACTCGTGTCCCGATTCCGGTTCCCGATCTCCTCCTCGATTTCCTTCATCGCCACCGCGAACTCCTGGAACGCTTCCACTGCCTCCTTATCCGCCGTCCACGTGTGCGGCTGTTGTCTCTCCCCGAGGTACTCCTCGTCCGGCGAGTGCGTCGACAACGTGTCCACCACCGCCATGAACTTCGTCGCCGTCAACACTCCAGGCATCGCAGCGAGGAAGTACTTGTGTGGATCGCCGAGGAACTCGGCGTAGTCTTTGGGGTCCCGCGCCGACTCAGGAACCAATCGGCGCATAAGTGGTGGTCGGCTTGGGACGTAGCCGCCGAGCGGGTATTGGCCGAAGTTTAGAGCCGCGTGCTGCGCCGATGCGAGCCAGATCAAGGTCGTTAAAATCGCGATTAAATCGTCCGGGGTGGACAGTTGGGGCCACCACGACGCGTGGCGCTTGTCACCGTGTCCCACGTGGATTGACTCGTTGTACCAACTCTGTAACTCTGGGTCGGACCGGACTGAACCCGGGTTCGGGTAGTACGGTTTAATGTAGGTTCGAACCCATTTCTCGATTTCGAACCAGATTAGCAAGCCATCGTTCGCGTACGGGTAGTCATCAATGACCAATCTCAGACCATGAGGTTGTGTTGCATCCTCCACTGCCATCCCTCTGCAAATTCACATCACCATGATATCACCTTAGTTAAAAAAATTCGGTTTATTTTTTTAAAAATTTAAATTAATACCTTCGAATCAGATCAGCAGGAAGGCCTTCAAGATCGAAACGCCAATGCTTATCATAATAATCAGCACTAATCTCCATGCAATAAGGGCCGGGAGTAAAGCAAGACTCAATGACACCATCAGCATTGATCAAGTTCTGTCTGGCCAATGCATTGATCTCTAGAGTGTACCGCATGTGCGGGTCTAGTAGTTTGAACACCGGGTGCATTGCGCTTAGCTGACGATGAGCTGCTAATATGAATGGCTCCATGGTAGCATGTGTCCGTAACCTAATAAAATTATTAATGATAAGACTCACATACATACATGAAACATGACCATAAGTAAATGTTGAACATTTGGTACCAATGATTAACGAGTTGGTGAACTCCGGCATCGTTGGAACCAACATGAGCTTTAGCAAGTTGCCAGAGCCAGTTGGTGGTGGCGTCGCAAGGCGGTGTGAGGACCTGGCTGGGCCGAGGTAGGCCTGGAGAAGGTGGTGGCAATGTGAGCTCAATGGCAACCGGTTTCATTGTGCCAAGAGGAGTCAAGAAGTATATTGTCCGAGTTGCATATGCTTTCCGGTCTTCCATTGCGTTGATGCGGTCGATGAATGGTAAGTAGATGTCATGGTAGTCGAGCATAAACAGCTTCTCTTCTTGCAATGCCTTCATTGTTTTCGACATAATTAGTTGTTGTTTATTTATTTGGTAAATTGAGGATTGAAAATTGCGCGGGATTTGTTTTCTGATGTTACCTGTTCGATTGTCATTCCGTTGAGATTTCCGGCAATGTGTTGCTTGGTGATAGCAGATTCTGGTGGGCCGTAGATGGCAGGATCGAGTTTACTAATAGGTGGAAATACCTGAATTCGATAAGCATGATATATTTAACTTCACACTAGATTTATATAAATGTATGTAGTAAGTGTATAAATTAAACATTAATGAATTTAACATGATGTATATCAAAACCAACGCACAATTACCTGAAGTTTTTCGATATTCACCGGGTTAATTCCGGCAAGAGCTTGCCGGCCAAACTCATCGTCTCGCAACCACGCAAACTTGTCCTCTGTAATAACCCATTTTAAAGCCAATCAGTTCACCAAATTACAAGAAATTAATAAAACTCTTGAAGATAATAAATAGAATCAAAAAGCCAAACTTACTGGATAAAATAGATGGAGTATCATAGCGAAGAAGGCCCTCACTAGACTCTTGTATCTTCCTAACAATGGGAAGCTTGCGAAGAAGATGGTCTTGAATTTGCATCTTAAGTAAAACGCCTTCCTTATAAAGAAGATCAATATCATGGAATCCTTGAAAATTATGCTTATCACTGGATATAGTTGCAATCAAGGATGGTATTAAACTATGTAACACTGCTTTCAATCTCCCTGCTGAGAATGCCCCTTGTTTCAACTCCTCAAATGCTTCATCTCTTGGAACATACACTGGATGTGGCTTCTCTACTCTACTTTCAGCCAGCAAATCTAAAACAGCAACATTACAAACTTTGATTAATATTTTAGACCAAGTCTTTGTTTCTCATTCATATGTTGGCAAGTTGGCAAGTTGGCAGGTGTGGATTCCCATTGACTACTTGGTTCAAGTTGGCAAATTGAATTCAAGACAATGCTTATAGTCAAAGAATGTATAACTTTTGAAGATTTAGAAAGCTCACCGGTGTCAGTTGGAGGACGGCCGGTTCGACAACGCCGAGGATAAGGGATCTTTTTACCACCTAAGATCGGTCTAACAAGCTCCGGCCCTTTATCAGGATTACCCAAATCGTTATATGTAGCATAATCATAAACTCGATCGGAAAGCTTTCTGATTCCCTTTCCGTTGCCCCTTATCTCTTTCAGTTCCTTTTCTCTTAGCTCTTTCAATCCTTCCGGTGTCTCTGACGGCAAATAAGGCTGATAGAACAAATTTCAGATAATATATTTGGTTTGCATCTAACATAAATAAATACTTTATACGAAATTCACCTGATTACTGAAGAAGATTCTTTTAGTCGAGTGGTCTTTTGTAGATTGAACCCATGAATTACAAGGGAAGTGAACAGGACCAAACTCGAACCCCTCAATTGTTATACTCTCCAAGAAGAACTCCCTTTGGTGCCGATTCAATACCGTCACCGCTCCGGGAAGCCCGAAAGCTGTGTCGACGGTGAAGTCTGCCGTGTAAACAACCCTCTCTCCCTTTACATTCTTCTTCTCATACCAATCCTTGATCACTGCCTCTCCACTCTTCTTCTGAATTCTAGTCTCTGAAAACATTTCTAACTTATGTAAAAATCAAGAAAAACAGAGCATACAAAAAGAAACAAATTTAAAAAGAAAGAAAGTATTACTTGGATTGACTTCAGTGCTGATGAGCTCCAAAACTACATTCCTTCCAATCTTATCAGTTAGAGCATCAAGTTGTTTGACAAGAGCTTCCTTGAAATCCTCCTTGTTTTTTCGTCTCACCGTCACCGCGGCACGCACCTTAAGCTTTCTCGGGTTCTCGACAACCTTCTTTCTCACCTCCTCACTAACTGATGCCACTGGAGCTTTAACTTTGATTGATCTGCATGTTCTTCTCTGATCTAATGGGAAAACAAGAGGAGAGTTATTGAAACAGAGCATGCTCTGTTTTGTTCCTCTTAGGAAAAGTGAACTTGAGCTTGGAATGAAAGAAGACTTTTCAGTTATGGGAAGGCCAAGAACTGCTTTGCAAGAAGCCATGGATGGATCAAAGAGATTCAGAGGAAAAGCAAAAGGCTTTTTGGTTGTTGTTGTTGTTGGTGGTGGTGGTGGTGGTGGTGGTGGTGTTAATGGCTCTGTTTGGTATGTTAATGGCTTTTTATGTACTAGAGAAGAAGAGGGAGAAAGAGTCATCAAGAGCATCAACTTGGAAAGCAGAGAAGGTACAAGGTTGGTTCTTTTTTTAATTTTTTTAATTTTTTTAATTTTGATTTTTGATAGTTTTAAATTTTGTTTGTTTGATATTTAAGAGGGTACAGTAAGGCTGGGAGATTTCTTGGCTGTTGCTGTTTTGTGGATATTAATAATTTTAGGTGAAAAAGGACTGTTTTAGATGGTTGTTAATTATTTAGTGCTTTGAAAGATTCAGAATTCATTGTTTTGTTATATTGCATATCAAGACCTTGATATTTCTAATCAGATACCTCAGTTATGGCTCACAATTATTTTTGTCATTATTATTTAAAAAAAATCATAAATGATGTTTCACTAATTAAAATGAGAAAGATGGACAATGACAATGATAATTAATTGATGTATAAATATTGAAACCAATGTCATAGGAAGAGAAATCTAAATGATAAATATTAATGAATGATATTTAAAAACATTAATTTAGTATAAGCCAAAATTATAATTTTGTGGCTTTTCTTCTTTTCTCGTACGTTGTTGTTATGTTATGTTGTACTTAGTTTTGTTCTTCACCTTTGGTGAGAGGACTGTTTTACTGTATCTTTTGCTATTTTAATAAAGCTATGGTTTATCCACATTTTTCAAAAAAAAATTATAATTCTTTAATTTTAAGATGGTTTTTTTTTTAAATCAAAATACTAAATAGTTTTTAACCATGTTTTGAATTATTTATTGAATGGTATTTTTGGTTTTTCATGTTGAATGAGAGATGATAAGAAAAATGCCGGTTCCACTCAGAGCACTGACCAAGCTTATTTACAAACAAAAATAATTTCCTTTTTTTGAAAAAAAACAATTTTTTATTTATTAATTGAATTTTATTTTTTTTGGAAAAAAAAAGGTTTTAAGGAAAAAGGAAACGTGCTTGGATTTAAATCTATGTGCGAACATAGAGTTTGAGGGCCTGATTATTTTGAATTGACTAACCGGGTATTAAAACGAGTTAGCTTTGACCAAATTATTATTATTATTATTTTAAAAAAAAAATTTACGCTTTGATTTTTATTCTAGCCAATAGAGACCATAGATAGTTTTGTCCTCAATTCTATGGGCCTTAGTTAAACACTAATCTAGGTGTTTAATTATCATATATGTCTCTAATCTAAGATGTATTAAGATCATCATTTAATGTTTATTTTATAATTGTTTTAACTTTTGAAAATTCAACACGAACATAACTCTCCATTTATTTATACACATTTTTTTAAATTAATATAGATAAAACCATAAAGAGACAAATATAAAAAAAACAATATAATGTGTATTTTGAAGTAAATGTGAATTTCAATAATACTAAAAATTTATGAACCCAAAAAGTAAAAACTATGGAGTTATTTTTATTTTTTTGTCTTTTTGTTGTCTAAACGTGGAATTTTTTTTAAATAAAAATAAATAAATTATTATTTTTTTTTTTTAAATAAAAGAGAAGAAAGTATGATCAACCGCGGAAAGTTCATTGATGTGTATTTATGCAAATATAAATGAAATGAAATATTTTGTCTGGTTTCGTATATCATAAATAATTAATTAATCATGGTGAAAATAACCCATCAACTACTAAAGACAATAAAATAACAAATCCATTTCTTTGAGTAGACATCACAATTATCTAGAATAAGACATTGCATTCACAACCATTTTTAAATTATATGTATACTGTTTAAAATGTTGAATCTAAGTCAAGATATCATTTTCATATATATATATATATATTAGAAATGTGACAAGCATCAGAACCCAGAGACGTAAACATGTGGGAAGCAAGGCTCAACGCCGACCCACGTGCCCTCACCTTGTGTAGGACATGAGGTTCGATCTCAGGTCTTCCCCAAAACAAATACCCTACACAAGAAACCCAATACCAATTGACCCAAAGGCCGTTGGTATATATATATATATATATGAGGTTAAATTGTATTATTTTTTATTACTATTTTTAAAGAAGTGAACAAGTCACCTGTAAAAGATAAATAAACAAACAGGACTATTGGTATTACTAAATTAAATTGTTATTAATAATATGAAATCTCTTCCTATATTTAAAACATAATATATTTAACAAACTATGAAATCTCTTCCTATATTTTTTTATTTAGTTTTTTAATTTTGCTTTTGAAATTTTTTTATGCAATCTCACGCTATTAATATTTTAATAAAAATTTAAAAATAGTTTTGATATTAGTAATAACGATAAAAACATAAATTAACACCGAATATGAGTACAACTATACAAGTGGGAAAAGAATGAGCTCATCCTCTCGTGCCCAAACGAAAGTGAAACGGGAAGAGCCCAAATGTGTTCACGAGGTAAAATAAAAGTAATTTTATATTTATATTTTAATTTTAATTTAAAAGCAAAGATTTAATAACAGCGTTTTACTATTGCTTTCCTTGGTATTGAGAAGACCCAATTCATGGCTCAGAAGAAAGAGCACCAGTGGGCATTAAATTGGTGGTGGTCCTCTCCATCATCACTCAACTTTCACATGGCAAATCATCAACCATTTATTTTATTTTTATTTTTGTTATAATTCATTTTATATATAAAGATAGATTGAATGGGTAAGATGACAACGAAATTTACAACAAATATTTAATTGATATTTTTATTATCATCCAGTGTTTATTTACGGAGCTTAGTAGACCATATCTATTTATTTATTTTTGATAAAATCGACAAATGACAAATCATAGAATAAATGGATATGAAAATGCACCAATTACTGTGATTTGATTGATCTCCTAGAAATAAACCTCCCCGCTATACAACCTTAGAAGGAGAACGAGAAGATTTTTTTGAACAAATCACATGTCAGGGGCTGACACATACAAAGAGTTACTATCTTAACAAATTTGTGTCATCACTTTATTTGAGCCCAGGTTCGAACACACTTTTTTAACAAGAACATGAATATTCTATATAGGGATTCGATGTTAATAGATCAAAAAGATTGTTGGCCTTTTGAATTTTGTTTTTGTTGACCTTTAAAGATGAGCACATTTAATTTATACAAGAAAATAAGCATATTTAATTTATATATAAAATTGAAAAACTCTCTTTGATTTTTATAGATCTCCTTAATTTTCATAGATATTGATTTTTATATAGTTGAGAGTGAGAGGGTGCATACTTTAATTGAACCATTTTTCAACAAAACCCTTGCGAGTGTACACGTTAGATTCTAAGTTGATTTTGTTGTGTGTGAGGAAGCGTGAAATTAGTGTGGCAATTCATCGAACACTTGATATGCAATATCAGAATACCTAGCAATCACACAATGAATGGGCAATGCAAGGGCAATGCAAGGATAAAATACAATCAATCTCACAAAAATAAAGTAAGAGATACCAATTTAACGTGATTCGGCTAAAAACAAGCCTACATCCACAGGAGAACAATGCTTCACTATATCATGGGGGAATAACAAGAGTACAAGAGTACAAGAAATAGGCATAAAGCCACAAGAGGATTACCAAGCTCTAAGAAGTAACCTTACCTCAAAAACAAGGGTCTTACTTTGCTTTAATGAGATCAAGCAAGAACAAGAGCTCTCCTCTACACCACTCTTTCCACTCTCCAAATACAAGAGAATTCTCTCTCTTTTCTCTTTTTTACAACACCCAACAAACATAATTCTATATAAACAATAGAGCAATCTAGATCGTTGGATTAAAAGAGATCAAAATTTGGCTTCATCCCAAGGATATCAAGCCAATACTTAACAGATTTCATGAAATAGATCATCTTCCTTTTATTTTTTTACTTTGATACGGTGGTTTGGTATCGTAAACTTCAAATCAATCTGAGATGAAGTATCAAAAATTCTATAAATGAAAGATTCAATTCTTAGCCATTTGGATTGGTAAGATTATTTTATTTCACATATTGGGAAGTATCTTTATTTTTCATTTCTTCAATATATTTATTTATATTATATTTTTTAATTATTTTTTTATTAATGTCTTGCATTTTATTCTTTGAATGTAATATATACCTCTATGTGACATTCAAGGCCACAACAATGTCTTCAACTATTGTGACTAAATCCTCCAATTATTTTTTTTAAAAAAAAATGGAAACCGTGTAAAATAAAAGCTAAGTTTTTTACTCATAAAGCTTAGATGTAGCCAAAGATTTATTATTGGAGGAATGTGAGAAAAGCATGTGAATAATATGCAATTTGAAGCATGAAATGGGAATGGTGGAAAAAGTGCCCTAGTCCATTTCCAAGCATGAGGCATATATGATCCCCACAAAACATGGTGGCCATTGCTGTGGATGTCTCCTTGCACTATATATATTCCCTCTCTTTTTAGCTTTCAATTATATTCATGAATATTTTATCTTTTTGAGACAACATCAAGAAAAAAAAAGATTGAAAGAAAATTCAGTTACATCATCTTGTTAAATTCATACAATGCCAAATTCATTACCACAAAAAATACAAAAATGATCAAAAAATAAAATATACAAATTTATGCAATTCAACTATAATGACACATTGCTCTTTGGATTGTAAAAAAAAATTATAAACATTCATTTTATTGAAGATGAATGGAGACAATTTCAAATTTGAATAAATGAAAATATATAATTGTAAGTATGCTTTAAGAGGTACATGATGAGATATTTATCTAGCATATGCTATGGACCCATGCATAACCACCGGCGTAGAAAACCTCTTGAGCTTTAATTTGATTTTCCGAAGAACTCTCATAATTCGGAATTTATATTTTTGGCGATTACCTAATTGTTGGGAAGGCAAATGAGGTCTTATTTTTGCTCCGGTGGTCATCTTATCAAGCGGATCAATAATAGGACGGTGATGCAATCGCCGAAAGACCCAAGCCCAACCTCGCCGGGTGTTGATGGTGGCCGGACGTTCAGGAGAAGATGTCATTTCACCATAAGAAATGTGACCAAGAAATATTAGGCTTATGCTATATATATATATATTATTAATTTATTATAGTTAATTATAAGGACTTGATGGAGTTTATGTATGGACGTGCTAGCATGTTGCTGTATTGATGTGGTAGGCCGTGACATGCATTCACGTTGAGAAGGTTTTTAATTATTTGATTATTGGGCTTTTGAGGCCCGTTTGTCAATTCAATCAGAGTTTTGTTTTGTTTTATGTTTTATGTGTTTTTTTTTCAAATTAAATAAATCACAGTTTTATTATATAAATAAAAAAAAATAACTGATGGGATTAAAAGAGAAGTGGGGGAAAATAAGGAATACGATTCTTGTTTAAGTAGATGGTGAGTATTTTATCTTATAATTTTAAAATTTAATAATTATATATATTTTATTTTTTTATTTTTTTATTGCATATATTTATTCTTCCTCTAACTAATATATTGTGTTTATTGTTTGTATTCTAGTTAATATCGATTTTTTTTTTTGGTGGGTGACCCATATAGCAAGATAAAGTAATAAGAGAGTTTTATAAAAGATTGATTTTTTTCAAACAAGTGTACAGATTCAAACTATTTGAATCAATTCCTGTAGGTTTTAAAAAATATATAAAAAAAAAGGAGAGATAGTAAAAGAAAAAATTAAGTGGGCCCATAGTCCTGGGTGACATATACTTAGATTTTAAATTTAAAAACACATCATATATATATATATATATGGGATTACATCTCCTGGGGACATCCCCAGAATTCATATATGGGGATGTCCCCAGGGACCGTTGGATCAAATGATCCAACGGTTCCTATACATCCCAAAAAAACCATTATTTTAAATCTTAAATGAAAACAAGAGTGAAATGGTTTTAGATCCATCCCCTCCACCAGCGCCCACCCATCAACGACGCCTCTCATCATCTGCACCACCGTCTCCCGTCATCTCCACCGACGCCTCCGCCATCAACGCCTCCTATCGTCTCCACCACCGTCTCCCGTCATCTCCACCGACGCCTCCACCATCAACGTCTCCTATCGTCTCCACCACCGTCTCCCGTCTTCTCCACCAACGGTGCCTCCTCGTCGTCTCCATCAACACCAACGCCTTCTCCGGTGTCAAGGTTTAGATCCTTCTCTTTGATTTAGTCCATTAATTTCTAGGGTTCCAAAATTTCATCGAAAGATATAAAACTTAAATTTCATCGAAAGATTTAAAACTTAAATTCATATCTCGGTGTTTTGTTTCAGTTAAAGTGGGAATATTTTTCTGAAAAGCTAGATAAATTGTTTGGCATAGTTTTTTTTAAAATTATTATAATAGGATCGGGAGCTGTTGATTACATTATGCAGACATCTTTGAAATCGCTTTTTGTTTTTTTGTTCAAGATAAGAAAGTGAAAAAAATGTGAGAGCTTAGAAATTTTTTTACTATGTGTTCTTCATTACGTGTGGTTTTCGGTTTGATGTTAATCTAAACCATTTTGTGTAGATTACATTGCACGATTGCAATTACGTCCAACAACTAAAAGGTGAGAACTAATTGTCTCAAGTATTGATTACATTTTCGATACTTAATTGTCTCTAGTTTTCGATCAATGTTGTGATCACAAGGATTGGTCCGAACTTTACAAGTTTGGAATCATTTGGCAAAAGTCGATGAATTCGCGAAAATCGGTAGAGTTCGCCAATTGGGATACTTTCCAAACATTTCATTTTTTCGGCTAATAAAAACTAAATCAAGAATGTAACATCTAATTTCACTAAGCAGGTAAATGGCTAGGACAGTGGCGAAGGCCACAGGGTTGGTTGCAAAACTAATTGATTCCAAAAGTCGCAAAATGGTGATGGTCGATGAATTATATTGATTTGTGAAAAAGTAGCCAAAGTTTCAGTATTTTTTTATAGCAATTGTGTAATGTCATGATCGTATTATTTATCATCGAGTACACATTGCAAAAGCGAATTCGAGAACTTAATTGTCGGAGAACTTGTCATGCCCCTGTATTATTTAATTGTCTTGCAGTTTATGGATGATGAATCAGAGAACAAACTCATGTTTATGGATGATGAAAGCACCACTCATGTTATTCAACAAACTCAAACAAACACCATATTACAATGACTTGATCAACACCAACTTTCTAAAGAATCAACAGTAAAATGAATAATGAGAAAAATTTGTGCAAATTCCAACACCTTTCTTTTCTTTCATTCTAGGGACATATATAAACCGGTCATACATGTGACGGTGTATGTACAGAAGAAAGTTCAAGGTTTCGCAAATTATGTATGCTGGAGAAGACAGAAATTAAACACTCCGGCTTCTCCTCGACTTGTATATGAAAAGGGAAATATTTCCGGCCTTACGTATTTTACTTCAAGAACATTGCAAGTGGCTCAAGTCATGAACCACATCCGACGAGCTGCTTCAGTGTACAAAGTCGGCCCTATGGAGAAGATTTGATTGGGTGCCTGTGCCTTCGGAATCCCCTTTTGTTGTACTATAGGTTGAGGTTAATAGCGTTAGGCGCATACGGACCCGATGTGTTTTGGCATCGGTTGAGCAACAACCGGTAATTTTTCACTAGTAATATGGCTTCCTTGTCCCTCGTGATCTTCGCACCACCAATTTTGAGCAATTCCATCTAAAAAAATTCCTCCTTTGTGCGAGAAATCCTCATGACAAATGGAAACTTCCACCATTTGACTAGGCTTTATTATACCGGTAGTTGGAAGGATGCGTAAAAAATCAACATCTTTTTGGTGATTCCTGGTAACAATGTTTGAAGGTAAAATAAAATTACATAAAGAGTCCGGGCATGCTTTATGATGTAAAATCCAACACAAACAAAACATGCTTGGAAATGTTTTTGTTATATGTGTATATAATAAGCAATGAAGGATATGATACTAACTATAGTCAAATAGAGATATGTCGTGACTGCAACAACATTTCAATTATATAACAAGATTTATGAATCTCAACATATTATCTGATAACTAATACTGAGTGGAATAAAAGGTCTCACAGTTTTGCTTCTTTCGCTAGTCATTGCAATAAAATAGGCTGTGATCAGATATGAATATTATCTCAATTTTTGTTTTCCCACAAACAAATAATGTAGACCGAAAGAGGAATCCCAATCAGAGAGGTAACATGGCTTTAATTAGTTAGTTTTCAGCTAGTCTTGTTTATACAGACTATGTCCGTGTCAACAAATTGAATTATGTTTATTTACATTAAGTAGTGTCAAAATTTCACACAGCCACTACATCAAAAGACTATCCTTGTCATGTAACATACACTACTTGATAAGAAAAGTTCATGTGCAAACTTTTGAGTACAAGTTATGCATGGATTTTCTGCATGTATGGCCAATTTGTTTATACACCAATCAGCCACTTTTCACAATTTCAACCAACCAAAATTCTAAGATCAGGTAAGAAATCATAGATACATATCTAAACAAAGGAAAAGAAAAAAAAATTTAAGTTTTAAATCTTTCGATGAAATTTTGGAACCCTAGAAATTAATGGACTAAATCAAAGAGAAGGATCTAAACCTTGACACCGGAGAAGGCGTTGGTGTTGATGGAGACGACGAGGAGGCACCGTTGGTGGAGAAGACAGGAGACGGTGGTGGAGATGATAGGAGACGTTGATGGTGGAGGCGTCGGTGGAGATGACGGGAGACGGTGGTGGAGACGATAGGAGGCGTTGATGGCGGAGGCGTCGGTGGAGATGACGGGAGACGGTGGTGTCGATGATGAGAGCGTCGTTGATGGGTGGGCGGTGGAGGGGATGGATCTAAAAACCATTTCACTCTTGTTTTCATTTAAGATTTAAAATAATGGTTTTTTTGGGATGTATAGGAACCGTTGGATCATTTGATCCAACGGTCCCTGGGGACATCCCCAGATATGAATTCTGGGGATGTCCCCAGGAGATGTAATCCCTATATATATATATATATACATATATGAGCATCTATTATCTACAAACATTTATAGATTCAAAATCTACGGATATTCATATTAATTGATGAATTGAAATCTAACGATTGTGCATTGTATAATAAAAATTACCTAATTGTTACTGTGTTTAACTACATGCGTTCTACGTTTATTTTACAAATTTTTTAACAAATGGTAGAAAGGAAGTGGCAAACTACTTAACATAATTCATCACATCCATGCAAGCATGACGCAATCTAATTAATCTTTATGACACTTAATTAGCTAATTAATCACCAACGGTTTCAGAAAGTTAGGCAGCGTGTAATATTGCTCACGTCTTCATTCTTCTTGTTCTCAAGGGATGGTTCCTCTAATTAGTTAATCCAGCAACGTGGATCTCTTGTTGTAGTGAGAATTCTCAATAATTCACTTATATAGTTGAATTCTCAATAAATCACTCATACAAACCAAGCTAAGGTGGTCACTGTCACGGCTCCATTAATTCTCTGCCCTTAACAGTAACATAATTGCATTGTCTTCTCACTCCATTATTATTATTATTATTATTATTATTATTATTATTATTATCTTTCACATATTTTTTGTTTGGGTGGTTGTAACTATATAAAAGATAAAAAGTAACATTGAAGGAGTCTATCCTAACAATCAAGTGAAGCCTCAACTCTATAAAATCTTTACCTGCCTACATTGACGAGCCACCCTCTTCACATCTTGGGGTCTAAATTTCTCATTCGATCAAATTTATGATGCCGATGTCGGCTGAATCTCTCAGGTGATAACAGAGTTTTGCTGGTTAGTTGTCTTTGGTCTCCACTATTAGTGGATTTCATGTTTTTTAATGATTTAATATATTTTGTATTTTTTTTTCTTTTTGTTGTTTATGTTTTAACGTTATACCATTTTTTGTGAATAAAAAATAATTTATCTAATTTTTTTTAAATTTTTTAAAAATAAGATATATTTTAAACTAAAGGGTTCATAGTACAACAATATTGGCTCTACTGCGAAAGATGCTGGTGTGAAAAATTAAAAAATTTCTGAGTTTAAATTCTAATAGATGCAGTGGTGGTAATGGATCCCAATTAAAATTTCATGTTTACAATCCAAACCCTGTGTTACAGAGTGAAGGTGCATATAGTATGTGCATGCCTCTTACAATGCTTGTTGCATTATTAAAAATAAGATTATTTCAAAATGAAGAATCATCATGTAGTTAATAGATACACTTATCATTCCCATTATGCTTTGCTTGTTTAGAGGTTTGGGAATGTTTTATAAAGTATGGTATGGTATGGTAAGGTATGGTAAATGAGATTGTAAACCATACTTTGTTTGGGACAAAGGTAGAGTAAATAAAGGTTTTTGAACCATGTTGTGCTTGGTTTGAAGGTAAGGTAAAGTAAAGTTATATATTAAAATTACAAAAACCCTTTGAATATTAAAATATATACATATCAAACACAACTTTTTTAATAATATATTTTTATTTATTGCAATTAAGTTATAACTATAAATGGTAAAACTTTAGTCAAGTGAAACAAAATTCTTAGCTTGGAGTGAGTTAAAATATAAGGCATGTATGTAATTGTTAAAAGTGTAAAAGGGCATTTTAGTCAAGTGAAAATATAAAACCCTCCCAACCCCCCAATTTGGAGGGTTGAGAAATGGGGGTAAAATGGAAGTTCTCAGACCTCCATTTTACCCCCATAAACCATACCATGTAAAAAACCCTGTATCCAAGCAAGGTTTTATGTAAAACCATACTTTACAAAACCATGCAAAACCTCCAAACAAGCAAGGCATAAAGGAAAAGGAACAACCTATTCATGTATCCAATAAAATGAGATGTAATAGAATGATAGAGAATCATAAATTATAAACAGTAAATAACTCCAAAGAAAAGAACCAAATAAAAAACACTACTCAAAATTCATGCATGGTTTCATAACGTTTATTTTTCTAAAAACAATCTTGCAACAAATAAATTAGTGGTGAAGATTACAGTTCTCTACTTTGTTAGTTTTACTTATCGCTTTTACTTTTTGAATTTTGTACTACTCTGTTTCTCTCTTCTTCTTTTTTTTTTAATAAATTAGTAGTTTGTTCACTTTATTTAAAAAAAACAAATAAAAAAAATAAATGATCCATGCAGTACAGTCACAGTTTATCCAAAGAGATGAATTCAGAGAAGGGTTAAAAAATAAGGAATTGTGAGACATTAAAGCTGAGGATGATGAATATTAAATAATTAGACTAGTCAACCCTGATGAACTAAATTGAAATTATAATATATGACAACATATTAACCCAAAAAAAAGAGAAAAATGTAGCATTGGGAGTATGAACATGTAATTTAGCTGCAACAACAATACAAAAGATAATTGAGGAATATGATACAATGTGTGTTCAAAGATTTTAATGTTTGAATTACAGAACACAAATAAGTTACTAAACAAGCTAGATGCTAACTCCAGTAAGTATGTCTGCAGTTAATAACCTTGCATGAAATGGCTTCTCCATATTTGCTAATTCATGTAAGGGAATACCTGGTTGAATCCATAAAAACTCAAAAGACTAAGAAGCATAACGGTAAATATCAAATGGAAAGCAAACAACTCAAATAAAATGTACTAATTAAATTAGAAACAATAGATTATTCAAGGCCTAAATGCACATATATTTCTTTTTGGTGCAGGCATGTCTACGATACATGTAGTTTGGATAAAAAAAATTTCTTTGGATCAGTCGATAATTTTGCAAGACGTATTGGAGTCAAATCATAATTTCATGACTATACAAGGTAAAATTGGAAGAGAATCATAAATTATATATGAACACTAATAAATAACTAAAATGAAAATGCTGAGGATGCTTCACATGTAACAAATGAAAAATACAGTTCTGTTAATGCATTCATAACATGACACAAGTAATATCTTAAAAATGAAAATCCATTGTTTGGCTATCTGAGATTACATGGAAAGATTAAAATTAAGAAAACAATTAGCTGAAGATGCTAATTGGACAAATGGTTAGCAAAGTGAATTATGATTTATGAAAATACATAAACAATACTCAAGTGTATAATGCACATATGAAACCCAATTAATGTTTGTTCATTAAGACAGCCATTTTTCTGACATGGACACAAGAACTAAATTATAACTGTACAAGATACAATTCCATCTAATCCAACTAAAAATAACCGAAAAAATAGTGAAGATCATTTAAAAACAATAACAGAAAACAAGCTAAAAATCACAGGGCATGCATGAGAAAGTCATATGCTTAAAGAGCTACTAATTACATTGTTTTTCTAATAAAAACATTTGAATAGTCATGTGAAACTGAAAACAATATGATAAATAAATCAAATGAGAAGAAGAGAAGGATCCATACCAAATATTTTTCCATTCATGCGTAGGTTCGTTGACGGATGTGCTGAATCATTAGCCAATCAGGAGACCCTTCTTGTTGGCACCGTTCCATTAATCCAAAGTCACATTCTTTGATCCACAACAATTCCAGTGAGGAAGGAAGGCCACCCTCTGGCAGTGAATGGATCTTTGGGCAATTAATAATAATCAATGACTTGAGGAAAGGAAGGCAATGCAACCAAGCTGGCAGAGATTCCAGATTTTCACAAGAGTCAATAGATATTGCAAACAAATTTGGATGAAAGACTCCTTGTTCTGTGATCTGCTCCATAAACCACCAGGTTGTGAATTGTGGGCATTTAGTTATACACAACTTTGTCAGGCAGGACAGAGCTTGTAAACCATCCACTGATATCAACTCATTACATTCTTCAAGACGTAAATACTTGAGTGCATGCAGTGTGGCCATCACCTCTGCAGGAAAAGTTTTAACCTTTAGCCCAGTTAATTCCAATTGAGTGAGAGCAGAGAGGCCATAGAGGCATCCTGGAAATTGGTCATCCACCCATGGACTATTTGTTATGTATAGATGTGTTAATGCTGAAAGCATGGGCCACTGTAATACATTCAATTCATCACAGCCTACAATCTTGAGGGACTTCAGACAAGGAAAGCAGTTGTGATTTTTTGTTGCTACTGATGATGATGGCATGTTGTGGATAATCATTGATGCTTTCTTCAATTCAAAAGAATGAAGAGATGGAAACACTGGAGTGATGTCTACCACTGTTACCTCCACCTCTTCTAGTGAAATGTATGTAAGGAAGGATAGTTGTCCAAGTGCAGCAAGACTTACTGAACTACACTTGGAAATACTCAATCTCTCCAGTGAAGGAACATGAAGCAATACAGCAAGCAGAAATGCTATATTTCCACAAGATTTAATTTCGATTCCACGTAGATTTGGTAGGAGGACCCCTTGCTGTTGTTGTGCCACAATGTCTGTGTTTTCAATCTTTAATCCTTTTATTTCCAATAAAGTAAGTGAGTTTAGGCTTTGGAGACATCCTGGCACTTGACTTTGGAGCCCAGGACTTGCATATATTCTGAGATTATCCAGTGATGAAAGCATTTGCCAGGGTAATCCATTCAATCCATCACATTCATCAATTGTTAGAGCCTTAAGACAAGGAAACAACTTGCAACGCTTTACTGTTGTTGAAGATGATGATGATGACATACCCTGAAATGATACTGTTGCTTTCCTAAATACAAGGATCCGCAAGGATGGAAACATCACAGTCATAGAATCATCAATCTCAATTGTTATGTTCTCAATGCCAACTAAGATTAGTTTCTCCAGGGAAGGTAACAACCCAAGTGCTGAAGGTAGGCTTGCCCAGTTTCTGCATTTATTTAACTCTATTTCTCTCAGTTTCCGTAGAGCAAGTGTCATAAGCCAGCTTGGTGATTTGGAACCCATGTACCCTTCAATGAATAGGTAATTTAAGTCAGGATGAGGTTGAAGAGCTTCAAGCACTTCTTCTTGGACTTCAAGCTTGCAACCATCCACTGTATTTGTCCAGCGTAATGATAATTCCTCAATGTGATGTTTTTCCTTCAATTTGGCTTTCACTGTTTCTTTCATATTGTCTATGTTCTCTAAGCCTTCAATCGAAAGTACTCCCCTCAATTCATTCATATTTCTCAATTGTGTGATCATGTAATTTCCTCCTTTTTTCACCGGATACACTAGCTTTCTCCGGAGGTAAATCTTATTATCGGTTTGAAGCAAGTCCCACTCTTGAAGGTTTATGAGGTTGTGAAATAGACTCGGGAGAGTATGTAGAAGTGGCAATTTCAACACCCTCAACCGATAGAGCCCACAGAGTGATTCCGGTATCGATTTGATGTTGGTTTTTGCCAAATCCAAATATTGCAAGTATTTAAGATTAGCAATAGTATCTGGGAATTCTTGCATATTAGGATCAAAGACAACTAGCACTCGGATTCTTTTGAATGCTTCATGGCTAAGGAAGGCACACATGCCACCAACTCTGTCTAACACAAGTGTGCGCAAATTATTAGTTTTGCACACCGACCCAAGATCAAACAAACTATGTGCACATAAATGACGGACATTTTTGAGATTTTCTCATCTTTTCGACCCTCATAAATGTAAGTTTCCCCATGAGAAATTGATCTGGCCAAATCATGCATTTTCGAGTATGGAAAATTCCTTTCAAAGAAACACATAGCTTCTAGTTCAGCATAATACTCTTTTCCAATATCTTTCATTGTCTTTGAGCTACTTCCATTTTCTTGTATATAGCCATGGGCTATCCACATGTCTATAACATTGTTCATATCATATTTGAAATCTTTAGGAAACACAGAACAAAATGCAAAGCACAACTGGAGATGCTGAGGCAGATGATAATAACTCAATGCAAGTGCAGACATAATATCATTTACATCAATTTCTAATCTCCACAAATCACTCTCCAACACATCCTTCCAATGTTTTTCAGTCAAACTGCATCCTAAGAGTCTTCCCACTGTTTTCACTGCTAATGGTGATCCATTCAGCTTTCTCACTATCTGCTTACCTATATCATGTAATTTTTTCGAATAATTGTCAGGATTTTTATCTGCAAAAACACAATTCAGAAATAAAGACCAGCATTCTCCCCCAGATAAACCTTCCAAAACAATTCGATTAATTCCATCTAGACTTCCTAATACTTTAGGGTCTCTGCAAGTCACCAAGACTTTAACAAGCTCCATCTGTGCAGATTTGAGTGAGCCAAGGAGTTGTTGCCATTCAATAGACCAAACATCATCCAGCACCAGCAGAAACTTTTTTCCTCTTATTTTCTTTCTTAGTTTAGTCTCAAGAAGATCCAAATTACTAGTAGTATCATATGCCAAGTTTGTGTTATCATCATCAATAGAAAGTGAATCTATAATCTCTTTGATGATTCTGAATCTATCATAATTGTCTGAAACACAAACCCATACTTTGCTGTCAAAATAATCTTCGATTTCTTGGCTGTTAAACACACATTGTGCTAAAGCTGTTTTGCCGATACCACCCATCCCACGTATTGATACAACTGAAATATTATTGCCAACAGCGTTAATTGGTTTTGTTAGCAAAGCTGTCAACCTTTTAATGTCACCATCTCGGCCATATATCTTCCTTTCATTTATTGATGAAGTTGTCACACGTCCTTGGTTTTCTTTCACTTGATGCTGTCCTCCCCAAGGATCATAAACACCATTCAAGGCTATTTGCTTAAGCAACTCATCCACCTTAATCTCAGTATTCATCTCTGAATCAATGCAATTAATTTGTTTTACAATATTCCTCATCTTATTCACTAGATCATCTGCAATATAAAATTTCAAAGTTTTCCATAAACTAAACCTGTTCGCTTGATTAATTCATCCAGTATGCAAACATAAAGATCAACATATATATATATATATATATAGAGAGAGAGAGAGAGAGAGAGAAGCAACAAGCCTGTGGACAGCTTCAAGGACTTGGATGAAGAAAGCCGACGTCTTTTATCACTTGATTGTCCTGTTATCCAAGAAAACCAAGACAAGCGTTTTCGTCGTCTAGATTGACTCATCTGGGTTTCATCCTGCAGGTTGATCTCCTCCACCTTTTGCTGCAGCTCCATGTACTCCAAATCATCTTCCAAGTCTTGAATCTCATAACTCACATCTCTGAGTTTGTTGTTGATAAGAATCAACCTCATATTTTGTTTATCTCGTTTGTGCAACTTCCTGACTTCACTTTGCATTATCTTGAGCTTCAGATTGGCATCTTCCAAGGCTTCCCGTTCATTCTCCAGTTGTCGAAGTTTATCAACTTCGGTAGAGGATGATTCTGATGGCTCATCTCCAGAAAGATACTTCACTAAAGCTTTGAGTAATTTGTCCAGAGCTAACTGAGGCAATATTGGTGCAAGAATGGCTCCTGCTATGCCTGATAAGCTTGCAGAAACCATGATAGAACTTAGAGGGATTCTCTGTTCTTGCTCAGAATGCTTCGGAATGCTTGGTATATACGTAGTCCATGATAATAAGACTAAGAACTGTTTCTCTTTTTTGAGGCAATTGTTTCTTTCTAAAGACTTTCATTAGTTGTATTTATTTGGAAAGAAAGGTGTTCCCAGCCCAATGGAAAAGTAAGCAGATCCAATCTTTGTTTATTGAGTGTAAATTTATTCAGTCAATAGCAAAGTTTGGTTTTATTTCAGTTTGAGCACTAATATTCAATTTGTATTAAAATAAATATTAATTTTTAATTTTATTTCTCTAGTGGGGTAATTGGAGAATTCTAATAGTTTTTGGGACTTGGATGCTGGAGTGGTTGCGTGGATACTCTTGGCCCACATCATAAACTCGTCAACTCAACCACTTATCTAACTAATGTGGCGTTTTTTTTCTACGTATGAGTGACATATTGGCTTTTTTCCATTCTTTTCCTCTTTTCTTTCGAGAATGACGTACAACCCTAGTTTCCTTATTGATGCGTCAAACATGACATCTGTGTCCATCGAGAATCGGATAACAATCACCTTTCCCACCATCCACCGGGACGCAAAATACAACCACACATCAAATAGAAAATAATAGGAAGAGAGAAAATTTGGAGAGGGAACCAACTTACGTAGACCATCACAGGAAAAATTCTCATTAGATAACAAGAAATTTTCCTTTTATCAGATCCAAAAACTCATCTTGATTAGATGAACATAACAATCATAATAACATAACTCTTTTCTTTCGAGTTTCTAGGAAAACCAAACACAACAAGAAATTACAATCAAAATTAACCAATAAATAGAAAAAAAAAAAAACTTTAATCGGAATGAAGTAAGAGAAATTAAAAAAAAAAAGTAAGCACTTGAGTGTTCACAAGATCCTTCATGGTAACAGGAATTCTTCTAAGCTCTTGAAGTATGTCGACACAGCGGTGATCGGCCGTAGCGGGGCTACCATCAGTTACCACGGCATCGGTTGACTTTTTGACGGCCGTGAAAGTGTCAAGGAGCTCCTTTTCTATGGATCTAATGTGGCGAAACCTCAAAGAACAACAGAAGAAAAAATGATAGATTGATCCAAAAACACGATCGAGGGAAGAAAAAATGATAGATTGATCCAAAAACACGATCGAGGGAGAAGATCTAGAGGGAGAGGAGATCAACAGAAGAGCAGCGAAACCCTAGCAAACAACAAGAGAGGAGATCACGTTTATGGTGGGAATCAGATAATTGTTATCCGATTCCGACGGACGTTAGTGGGCGTTTGACGAGGAAATTAGGGTTACTGTTCTCTGGAGAGAAAGAGGAAAAGAACAGGCTGATGGGAGGGAGAGAAGCTGACATGTCCCTTATACATTGAAAAAAAAAGTCACTTTGACTAAGTGGCTGAGTTGGTAAGTCAGTGACGTGGACCAAGGGCATCCATGCAAGTCCTCCGGCATCCACATCACCAAAAAAACCACCGAAAATCACCAATTATACCGCTAGAGAAATAAAATTAAAAATAAGTGTTCATTTTGATATAAATTGAATGTTAGTGTTCAAACTAAAATAAGGCCAAACTTAGGTACTCACTGGAAAAATTTACCCTATTTAATGATTATATTTTTAAAAAAATTGATTTGGAGGAAAACCTTTTAGATGAAGTTCCTTCTATTTATTGAATTGATTTTAATCAAAATTATGTAATTCATTTTTGTAATTAATTATAAATATTTATTAATGATATTCATTGTAAAATTTAATTAATAAATATCTTTTTAAAATAAGTAAATTTTATTATAAAAAGATTAGTGAAATAGCAGTGAGTTAAAAAATATAAATATTTTTGTTTTAAATTTTTTAAAATACACTACCGTCAGTGTATTCCAACATGTTTTTGTTTTTAAAAATTTTAAAATAAACAAAAAAAACAAAACAAAAGTGAATCAAAAATAAAAAACGAAAAAACACCTTAGTAACTGTGAAAAAAAAAAAATTTCAAAAAATTAAAGACAACAACGTCTACCCACTTATTTAACCATGACAACATAGAAGAAAGAGAACCACATAACGATAAAAGAGTTGTATTTTATTCTTCTTTCCAAACAAATAGAGATTCAACTTGGACCAATTCAAATTTGGAATGCTTCCCCTCTTTCTTCGAGTAAGACGGTTCATTTGAGTTCATACTTTAATGCAAAAAGATCTAAGGATTGATTGAAAATTCTCACGGGAGAATAAAGCAAAAAAAATATATATATATATATATAAATTCATGTTAGTTTTTTTTTATATCATCTAATTCCAATCTTATTAATGCTTAATATTTTTATTCAATTTTTATAAACATAATTTATTTATTAAATTTCCTATGTTTTTGTGATCACCTCTAACAATCAAAGTTGGTATTTCATTTCCAAATATTGAATGAGATATTGTTTATTTTTTATGAAAAAAATTACTGGATTTATGAAATAATAAAAATAACATTTTTTCCATTTTATATTGTTAAAAAAAAAAATACTTTGTAATTATTAAGTACCAGAAGGATAATGATATATATATATATATAATTTTAAATATTGTTTTTTAAAATAAAAAAATAGTTTGCATATTTACAATATATGTTAAAAAATTCTCCATTAGTTTTGTAAACATTTTTAAAAATAAAAATGGATAAATCACGGAAGTTTTTGAAAACATTGTTTTTAAAAAAATTTATTAGACAGTGTATTTTTATGAACTCATTGATAACATTCAAATTATTTGTACTACCATGTTTCTAATAAATTAGTGATTTATCTACCTTATTCAAAAAAAAAAAAACATTCAAATTATCATCTGTCCTGCGTTTATGAATGACATAGAAACCATTAGGTGACCCCCTGTCTTCGTCATTAAACCGGTAGGTCATCTTTATGTAGGGAGACATTTAGTCCTATGAAAACCACCATTTATTTGACTAACACGTCTCAAGGATGGGAATAATAGGTGATAATCATATTTTTAATGAATATAAACAATACAGAATAAGACTTTGAGCTCTGGATAAATAGTATATAAACAATATGGAGCAGCGATCTACTCGGGAAGAGATTTAAACCCTATAACTTATCTCCCTTTCTACACTTTTGATGTTATACTATCAGTATCCAATGGTTGACGTCTCAATAAAATTCAATCTTCCATAGCTTGCTATTTTTTCAATTTTATAAAAATTTTATTATCAGAGTCATGTATATGTTGTGTTGTGCTTGGTGATTTATTTTGGCTATGAAAGCCGTAGGGACAAATGGAGGAGCTTTAATCCTTCATGGGATGCTTATTTCCAACTTCTGTAAAATTTTTATCATCTCACTGATCTATGTATATATTATTTTTTTGTGATGTTTTTGAAGAGATAAAAGGCGATGGTGACTAATAAATTTTAGCCTTAAAAATTTTGGGAGATATGCCTTGTCGAGACATACCGTGTATCTCGGTTACTTCTTTTGTGCAAACAAAATTCACCTAAAACAAAATATAAAGGGCATAAATAAAAAAGTAGAAATCTCTCAAGACGAAGGAAAAAATCACCCGGACAAAATGTCCTACAATCTTTCACTATAACAACAATAATGGGATTACAAGCTTCTCTAATACACTAGAGGAACACATACACCATTATGAGTAACACACTCTTAGTTTACACATTACATCATCATGAAAGATGAAATACAAGAGAAAATAAGAAAGAAGTTACCAAAAGAATACCAATGGAAGCCAAACCACTAGATCACACATTTTCCCGAGCAAGAGGATTGAGAAAGACCACCCCATAAAATCTTTCCCTTTTCCTCTTTTCTTAATTTAATTTAATTTATTTTGTCTTCATTTTATATGTGACCCACACATGAAAGGGGACCCAAGTTGGATTGATCTAACCCCAACAATATGGTCCTATGGAAAACTGTTTTTTATTTGACTAGCATGTCTGCAAAAGATTAAATCTTTCACTAAGTGTTATTTTAAAATTTAATTTATAAAGCTTCCACCATCTGTATGATATATGAATGTCATTATATATATATATATATTTATTTATTTAATTTTTCATTGTGAAAGCGGTACTGCGGTAGTATGAACACATGACCATTCTTTATTTGACTATAACACAGTTGAGAAGATTGAATTGTTTAGCAGGTGTAATTGTGTTAATATCGTGTTATGTTCCAATTTTGTAAAATCTTAACTATTTGTATGATATGTATGTGCAAATGGTGGTGTTTTCTTCTTCTTGGACGACGTTTGTGACAAACCCGAGAAATAAATATGAAAGGGACCAGGGACGGAACCAGGACTTGATGGTAGGGGGGCTGAACTGAAGCCTAAAAGGCAAAACAAAAAAATAAAAAGTAAAAAAATAATCTAACAAAATAATTATTTTAATTGAAGAATAATGTGCTAATATAATCAAAATTTGAATACACATATTAAAAATATAAAATATAATTTAAAATTTTGTTATTACCGATAGCAAATATATGAGATTTTCAATAATTCAACTATACTGAATATATCTCAAGTTTATATATTTTTAAAATATGGTAAAATTGATCCTTCTCACTACAAACAACCAAACTATTGTTTATGAAATTTTTTTGTTGTTTCAATCAGAAGATATATGATACATTATAATATATATGTATATATATTAGGCCTCATTATCAATTCAAACTTTTTTTAATTACTAAAATTTGTATATAAGATTTATTTTATTAAAATTTTGAAATAATAGTAATTTTTAAATTAAAAAATAAAATGTGAAAAAAATGCACCAATGGGATTTGAACTTGGGTGGATCAAAAAACCCCAAACCTTATAAATGAACCCAATAACCACTCAAGCACACCCACATTTCACACTCTTATGTGTCCAAATATTGTATTTTACATGAAATTAAGTATAGAAAAATCGAAAACCACACAATCTTATATTGTTTAAAAAGTATTTCCTACGGCGCCGAGGGGGGGCTTCAGCCCCTGCTAGCCCCCCCTTGGTTCCGCCCCTGAAAGGGACCCTTTATACGTGGTGAGTTGTATTTGTTAAGGCCAGGTGCATTACACCATGTTGTTGCATATGCATCTACAACATAAATAAATAAATGAATAAATAAATAAATAAATATACATCGTTGATTATTTTATTATCATCTGAGGCATGTTATATTGTTTTAATATAATCAACTAATTAATACTTCTTCTACAAATATGTACACCCTTTCTTGTTCACCCTTCTATTTTCATGCTATTTCTCTTTTATTGACATTTCTATATATATAAATATCAACCACTATTTTTTTTTAATTCTCTTTTCATTGATTGTTGGGTTGATGATCTCTAACGAGAGATTTTTTATTTTTTTACAAAGATGATAAGCGGCACTAATTAAGAGATTAATTGTTAAGAGACCGACATGTATAGTGGAAAAATTTTTATTTGAGTTATTTGGGAGAGATTGTTATTTGAGAACTTTCTTCTATTTGTTGTGTGTCCTATTTTTAGGTTTTTTAGTTGATAATGATTTACATATTTTTATATATATATGAATTATTATTTTTAAAAAAATTGGTTACATTGATATACATTCAGTTTTTATTGTTTACGAAGTTATATTTATACACATTAGATGTTTGGTTGAGAATTATAAGAGTGCATGTGAAGATCAAATATTGGATTAGTGGGGTTGTTTTTTTATTTGAGTTAACCAAAAATTAATTGTGTTAGTGCAACCGCACTATTTATTTTGAGTATGATTTGACACCAAGGCAAGATGACGTAGTAACCATGGTGACAAGACATAATTGATGACATGGAAAACTTGGTGACATGGCAAAGAGACTTGGGGTGCAAGATAAATCATCTTAAATATGGTGAAACTATTTTTAGTATGTTTATAACTTGGAGGAAAATATCTTGAAGATCTTGGTGGTATTATTCTTGGTAACTTGTTCAAGATCATATCAAGACCATTATTAGTTTGATATGATTGAAGACTAAATATGGTGGAGCTTATTTTGAAGTAAATATCTATTCATGGTATGAATAAAGCGAGATATGATTTCGAAGAATCCTCGACGATTGAATCTGATTGATCGAAGATCTATTATTAGTAAGATTTGAGGACCAAATTTGGGTGAATTGAATATCAAATTTGGAGAATCTTTGAAGACCAAACTTGGAAGATTGAAGACTAAGTTTGGCAAGTTTCATGAAGACGCACAAGGACGTGCGCCTCTGCGGAGGGACCGCGTGATGAGGAACCGAGGAGGTAGGTTAGTTACCCGAGCAATGGGATCGGAAGATTTGATCGCATCGACTCGGACTCAAGCATGACCGGAGGTTAACGGGTCTTGAGGTCATCCGCAACGTAACCGTAACCTCACCAAGTCGCTAGCTGGTCATGTCAGAACTTATGTTACAACTTATGTTATAAATGTGGTTACAACAGACTAATTTCTGAAGGTTTTTTAAATTAGTAGTCATGGAGATTCTAAAGAGAATATCTATTCATACCATGAATAGATATTTCTTTAATTAAGCTCCACCATATTTAGTCTTCAATCATATCTCTCTAAGTATGGTCTTGATATGATCTTGTAATGCATCGCAAAAATAACTCCACCAAGATCTTTAAGATAGCTTTCACCACGATCTTCAAGATATTTGCCTCCATGTTATAGACTTACTAAAAAAATAGCTCCACCAAGATCTTCAAGATGTTTGTCTCTGCACCCAAGTCTCCTCGCTATGTCAAAATGCTTGTCACATCATCAATTACGCTTTGTCACCCTTAGTTGCCACGCCACTTGGTCTATGTGTCAAATCATGCCAATAAATAGTGCGGTTGCACTAACAGTACTCAATGTGATAAAGTTCTCTACATTATTGTGGAATTAATATTGACCTATTTGGGGAAAAAAATATATACCCAAAAATGTGATACAAGTCAACTATCGAATAAAACTCAAATGGTAAGATACTTTCGGGTGCAAAAATGTAGGCAAGGGTTCAAATCCCTCCCCGGACAGTATTGTTCCTTTACTGTTTATGCACTGTACACTTGTGGGCCAAGCACGGTTCTTGTACTGTTCACGGTCTGGGTGTGGGTCCCTTGTCGGAAAAACAGTGGTTTCACATCTCTAAGGTTACAGGGGCCACCGTAATGGGTCCCTTTTGACAATCTTTTTAAATGGGGGTGCTTGTCGCCTATTAGTCAAAAAAAAATGCAAATCAATATTTTTTTTTAAATGTAGATAAATAATTTTCATTAAAGAAAAAACATACAGATACAACAAACCACCCCAAACAATAGAGAAAATATAATAAGGAACATCATATCACTGGATGTAGTATGATAGCTCAAAAGCAGGAAATTGATATTTGTTACATGTATGTTCATTTATATGATAATAGTGTTAAAACCTTTATCCGAATGATATATTTGTAATTTTGAGATATCATGTATACAAAATGGGATGCGCACAAGTTTCATCAACTTTGTTCATTGGAACATTTGTTCATTTTTTATAATTATTTGGTCAGGTTAGTTTCAGTATAATACTCATTTTATGTCTGATTTTTAAATTTTTGTGTAGCAGAGGATGCATTTTGATATCCCGATTGGAGTTATTAAATTAATTATCAGAACTTGAGGGTACACAATCGCACTCAATGCCATTAATCGATATCTAATGAAAAACCATTTTCCATTGATGATATCGGCGATATGATATTTGTCATCATCTTTTAAAACTGTCCCCATGGTGGCTATAAATCAAGTTCAATTTTCATTCATTTATTATCAACAAAAGCAAATGCTAATTAAATAGAAGAAAAAAAAATTCTTTGTTATCATCTTTACACAAACTAACATTCTCTCTCAAACAAATGAATTCCTTCCATGAATAACAACAGCTTTAATTTTCTCTGTGTTGATTTTCTCTGCTATGAGAATGAGGGATGCATATTTTAATAGACCATTTTTCAAACAAACTTTAATGAGATTGCATGTCAGATTATAAGTTAATATCGTGAAATAAATCGTGTTGCTTGTTATATTTTTAAAATCCTAAAATCTTGGATGAAAAAGTGGGTAAAACACATTCATTGCAGACAAAAGTGACAACAAAGCGATCCCATTAGAGGGTGAAAAATCGACAAAAATAGAAAAGCCAAATGTAGATAAAGAAAAATAAAAAGTCCACGGGGTACACAGAGACGAGACCCGTATTAAATATTGGCTTGATATCCTTGGGATGAAGCCAAATCTTGATCTTTTTTTATCCAACGGTCTAGATTGCTCTATTGTTTATATAAGGTTATGTTTGTTGGGTGTTGTGTAATGAGAGAGAAAAGAGAGAAAGATAGAGAGGGTGAGGTTCTCTTGTATTTGGAAAGTGGAAAGAGTGAAGGTGTAGAGGAGAGCTCTTGTTATTGCTTGATCTCATTAAAGCAAAGTAAGACCTTTGTTTTTGTAGTTCTTAGAGCTTGGTAATCCTCTTGTGACTTTATGTTTATTTCTTATACTCTTGTATTCTTGTTATTCCCCCATGATATAGTGAAGCATTGTTCTCCCGTTGATGTAGGCCTGTTCTTAGTCAAACCACGTTAAATCTCTTATTTGATTCTTGTGAGATTGGTTGTATGTTATCCTTGCATTGCTCATTCATTGTGTGATTACTATGTATTGTGATATTGCACACCAAGTTCAACGAATTGCTACACTAGTTCCACGCTTCTTCACACACAACAGCCCAAGGCCCAAGGGGCCTGGAGCGCTATCAGAGCCTCACATCCTATTCAACTGGTCCTTCTTCGCCTGGACTTGAGGGTGTCCAAGAAACTTCAAACTACGCTTGGTAGTCACAAATGAGCTTTCAAGCCTATCTTTCTTTGACTCTGGCGTTGTATCAATCCACAAAAACATCATGTACAAGGCTTTGACAACGATAGTTTGAAAAGTATAATATTTGTTATTTTATTTCACATGTCTACAATTATCTCTATTTTTTCATTTTTTTTATATATTTATTTATGTTATATTTTTTTTATGTTATATTTTTTTCCTCATTTTGTTTTGCTAATACCCTTCATTTTATTCTTTGAATGTAATATATGTTAAGATAATGATGTTTATTTTAGTTTAGTTAGGATATCTTTAATTTAAATATTTAAGTTAGTTGTGTGTTGATTAAAACTCAAATTAGTAGAGATTATCTTTTTGGAATTTTGCCTTTATAAAGGCTTCAATGATTATGAATAAAGTGTGCAGTTTTCTTCATCTCTTCTTTTAAGTTATCAATGGTATCAAGAGCCGAGGTTATCAACAAAAGGGAGATTTTTTTTGTAGTGAAGAAATTCACAATGTCTGCAGACAACTTTGTGCAACCATCTATTCCACGTTTTGATGGTCACTACGATCATTGGAGCATGTTGATGGAAAATTTCTTAAAATCCAAAGAGTATTGGAATATTGTTGAATTCGGAGTAGCAAAACCGGATGATGGAGTAGTACCTACAGAAGCACAGCGGAAGGAACTTGAGGCATCAAAATTGAAAGACTTGAAGGCGAAGAATTGTTTATTTCAGGCCATTGATCGATCTATTTTGGAGACGATTCTTTGCAAAGAAACCTCCAAGGATATATGGGATTCGATGAAGAAAAAATATCAAGGCTCATCAAGGGTGAAGCGTGCACAACTTCAAGCCATGAGAAGGGATTTTGAAAATCTACAGATGAAGAATGGAGAATCTGTTAACAACTATTTTGCAAGAACCATGAGATTGGCCAATAATATGCGGTTTCATGGGGAGAAGATGGATGATGTCACTATTGTTGAAAAGATATTGTGATCTTTGACAGCAAAATTTGACTACATAGTTTGCTCAATTGAAGAATCAAAGGACATAGATGTACTCTCAATTGATGAACTTCAAAGCTCTTTATTAGTTCACTGAAACGTAAGATCAACCATAATTTTATTGCTCGAGGAGCAAAGCTTTTGAAGGCCTCTACAACCAACAACTTCTCAATATTACGAGGTAGAGGTCGCAGTGGAAGTAGAGGAAGAGGAAGAGCGAGATAGAGGCTACGTAGTGGCAATGTAAATACTCGATGATGCTTATCTACAAAGTAAAGGAAGAGGACGAGGTCAACAATTTGATAAATCTAAAATTGAGTGTTTTAGATGTCATCGATTTGGTCATTACCGTTCTGAATGTTATACCAAGCTACCTAATGACAAAGACAAAGGAGAAAAGTCAAATTTTGCTGAAAATAAAGAAGCGGAGACTTTGCTAATGACAATTCAAGATAGTCAAGAATCTCACAAGTCAGATATTTGGTTTGTGGACACTGGTTGTAGCAACCATATGTGTGGAAGTAAGTCCTTCTTTTCTTACTTAAATGAAGATTTTCACTCTACTGTTAGCTTTGGAGATTGCTCTACGGTTAATGTGATGGGAAAGGGTGATATTAATATAAAAACCAAGAATGTTTTTGTAAAAAAAATTTCTAATGTTTTTTATGTTCCTAACTTGAAAAGTAACTTACTAAGTGCTGGTCAGTTGCAAGAAAAGGGATATACAATTACTATTCAAAAAGGTATTTGTGAAATATATGATCCTTGTAGAGGTGCAATTGCAATTGTGCCAATGAGTTCAAATAGGTTGTTTCCTATAAAGATTGAATGTGCTCAACCTTGTTTGATGGCTAAAACAAAAGACCCTTCATGGCTATGGCATTATCGGTATGGTCACTTGAATTTTGGTGGATTGAAGACACTCCAAGAAAAGGATATGGTGATAGGGCTTCCTAAAATCACTATTCCCTCCCAAGTTTGTGAAGAGTGTGTTGTTGGCAAACAACATCGTACTCCTTTTCTCAAGGAAAGTCTTGGAGAGCAAAAGATGTTTTTAGAACTTGTTCACTCGATATTTGTGGACCAATAAATCCTACTTCTAATGGAGGTAAAAGATATTTTTATTACTTTCAATCGATGATTATTCTCGGGAAAAACTTGGGTTTATTTTTACTCGAGAAATCGAAGCTTTTTAGTGCATTTAAGAGCTTCAAGGTATATGTTCAAAGTGAAACCCGAAGCCTATTAAAACAATTCATGACCGATCGTGGAGGAGAGTATCGCTCGAAAGACTTTGAAAAGTTTTTTTGTAATTATCATGGCATCCGAAGAGAGCTCACAGCCTTCCTATTCCCCAAAAACGAATGGTGTATCGGAAAGAAAAAAATCGAACCATCTTCAATATGAGATGCGAACCTTTGTTAACAAAGGGAGAATTCGAAGAATTTTTTTGGCCAAAAGCAGTGAATTGGAGCATTCATATCTTGAATAGAAGTCCCTACTTTTTGTCGTTCAAAAACAAAACACCGTAAAAAAGCATAGAGTGGAAGAAGACCAGCAGTAGATCACTTCAGAATTTTTGGTTGCATTGCATATGCACATATTCCAGATGAGAAAAGAAAGAAGCTTGATGATAAGGGCAAAAGTGTTTTTTTCTTGGGATTAGTGAAATATCCAAAGCTTTTTAAATTGTATGATCCATTAACAAAGAAAAATTGTGGTGAGTAGAGATGTTATTTTTTGATGAGGAGAGCACTTGGAATTTGGAGTGAGTCATGCACCTACTTCAATTATAATTAGTGATGAAGCCGAAGAAGAAGGAGAGCAGGTCCAACATCAAGAAATTTCAACTAATGAAGCCTCAATTACTACTAAACTTTCACAAACAAAGTAGCAGTAAACATCAACTAAATCCCCTATTACTCGTAGTCCTAAAAAAGGCCGGCTTGGATGGCAGATTATGAAGTAATGATTTCAACCAATCGAAGACCTTGCTACTCACTTTGCTTTTATTTTTCGGATTGTGATCCTTTATCTTTTTGAAGAAGCTATCCAACATTCAAAGTGGAAAAAGCTATGGATAATGAAATTGCATCCATTGAAAAAAATAAAAATATGGAATTGATCGAACTTCCCAAAGGGCAAAAACAATTGGTTTTAAAGTGGGTATACAAAACAAAATTAAACGAGAAATGTGAGATTGACAAGTATAAGGCACGATTGGTTGCAAAAGGTTATAAGCAAGAATTTGGTATAGATTATAAAGAGGTCTTTGCTCCAGTTGCAAGGCTTGACACTATCAGGCTTGTGGTTGCATTGGCGGCTCAAAATTCATGGTCGAGATTTCACTAGATGTAAAATCGGCCTTTCTACATGAAGAATTAGAAGAGCAGATATTTGTAGATCAACCTTTGGGTTATATTAAAGCAGTGGATGAGCATAAAGTGTATAAATTGAAAACAGCTCTCTATGAATTAAAGCAAGCTCCACCGGCATGGTATAGTCGCATAGAAGCTTATTTTTTAAAGAAAGAATTTCAAAAGTGCCACTATGAACATACAGTTTTTATGAAATTTGAAGCTGAAGGAAAGGTACTTATAGTATGCTTATATGTGGATGACTTAATCTACACCGGCAACGCCAAAGTGATAATTGAGCAGTTTAAGACTTCCATGATGATTGAATTTGATATGTCTGACCTTGGTTTAATGCATTACTTTATGGGTATAGAAGTTATCCAATCTTCTTCAGGTATTTTTATTTCTCAAAAAAGATATGTGCATAATATCCTGACCAGGTTTCGAATGCAAGATTGTAATCCGGTTTGTACTCCTGTTGAGACGGGTTTGAAGCTTGTTAAAAATTCAGAAGGAAACATGGTTAACAACACTTTTTACAAGCAAATTGTTGGAAGTTTGATGTATTTAACTGCAACAAGGCCCGACATTATGTTTGGTGTAAGTCTCATTAGTAGATTCATGGAAAATCCAAAAGAGGTGCATCTCATGGCTGCAAAACGAATTTTGCGATACTTACAAGGAACAATAGATTATGGAATATTGTACAAGAAAGGAGAGATATCAGAACTGATTGGATTTGCAGATAGTGATTATGCAGGAGATTTAGATGATCGGAAAAGCACATCCGGTTATGTATTTATGATGGGTTTTGGAGCTATCTCATGGTCATCAAAGAAGCAACATATTGTTACTATTTCCACAACTGAGGCTGAATTTGTAGCAGATGACAACATGTGCCTCTCAAGCAGTAGTGGTTAAGAAATATTCTGAAGAACTTCAATTAAAGCAAAAAGGTTCGACTCCAATATATTGCGATAATGAGTTCAACTATCAAGCTATCTAAGAATTCGAGTTTTTTCATGGAAGAAGCAAACATATTGACGTAAGATATCATTTCTTGCGAGATCTTACAAAGGATAAAATTATTGATCTCATCTACTGCAGAAGCAAAGATCAGATTGCTGATTTATTTACAAAGCCTCTCAAAATAGCTACTTTTCAGAAGCTCAGGGCATTGATCGGTGTATCGAGTATGAAAGCATTCATGCAAGAGAAATAACTTTAAACTTATGAGATAAACATAAGTTTAAGGGAGGGTGTTAAGATAATGATGTTTATTTTAGTTTGGTTAGGATATCTTTGATTTAAATATTTAAGTTAGTTGTGTGTTGATTAAAACTCAAATTAGTAGAGATTATCTTTTTGGAATTTTGTTTTTATAAAGGCTTCAATGATTATGAATAAAGTGTGCAGTTTTCTTCATCTCTTATTTTAAGTTATCAATATATACATCTATCTGACAATGAGGTCACACGGCACAACAATGCGATTAAATATTGTGACTAAACCCTTTGATAATAATAAAAAAAAAATGGAAACATGTAAAGTTAAACCTAAGCTTCAATCTCATCAAGCTTTGACTCGCCGATGATGCGTTGGTGGATGAATGTGAGGAAAACATGTGAATAAGATGACATTTGAGAATGAAAATACAACAGTGCAAAGGTGCACTTGTCCATTTCCTAGAGTGATATAATCCTGGATGTCGTTGTATTATATTCCAACCAATTTTTTTTTTTTATAAATACGATCAGCATAATTAATGACCAGTTGACATACATATCAAAAATGAATCGCTATAAACATTTTTTTTATAAATGCAAAAAACACAATTAATTAGTTCATGACGTCCAGTAGAAAATTGATCTCCATGAATGAGCACATTATATATATATATATATATATATTTGAAAAAGTGGATAGCACACTATATATATACATATATTTGAATAAAACGAGCACATTATATTCCCCTTCTCTTTAGTTTTAATTATATTCATGAATATTTTTCCTTTTTAGCCATCAAGAAATAGGAAAGAAAATTCAGTTATACATTGTCTTGTTAAGTGCATATAGGGGATGGCGATAATCGTCCGGGACACCTGGCCCGGTTTTGTCCGTCCGAATAAAAAGGGTTTGGACATAAGTTTGCAAATCGCGGGCCGGGTCCGGACATGGGACGGCTTGTCCGGATTTCGAAATCCGGGGCGGGTCCCGGACGTAGAAATTCGGACAATGCCCTTTTTAACCCCTAAAACTTTAAAAGCCTCACAACCCAGCCCATTTGTTTTAAAGTTTCATTCTTCAAAAAACTTTAAACATCTATTGTTTTTTCTATTAAGACTTAGATTTTTCTATAATTTGAGTTGAGTTTTGGATTATTAATGTTTTTTTTTACATTTAATGTGAATTAAATTATTTTTTGTATAATTTAATATTTGAGCGAACTTTAAAAATAACTTATAAATTCGGAAAAATTTTGAGACGTCCGAGACAACCCGGTTTTAAAATAAACCGGGTTTGGACATCTCAAGTTTGTCGGGATTTAAAACCCAGCAGGGTCCGGACACGAGTTTTTCTATTTATATTAGTAGTTGTCGGGGATCCCGGTTTTGTCCGGACCCGAATTTTTGCCAGCCCCTAAGTGCATATGATCATTATAAAAAAAAAACAAAAGATAAACAAATAGAGATTTATGCAATTCAACTACTCAGATTCATTGTTCTCGAGAATTGTTTAAATAATTGCAGATATTTTTATGATCTGCTATGAATTCATAAAGTACAAATTTAAATAAAATGAAATATAATGAGACACATGATTGGAAAACTATAAGCACGATTGAAAATATTTTGAAATACCACTTTCGCATTAGAATCATGGTAACTAGATCTCTTACTAAGTGAGAAATTTAAGTAATAAATTCTTTGTCACAATATTAATTGAAGTGAGTACCTTGTCCATTTTATTTAAAAAACATTAAGATGTTCATATAGTACACGCCCCCCCTTTTGTCAAATCACTTGGTGTTTGATAGAAGTTTTTTGTTTTTTGTTTTTTAAATAAACCATGATTATAAATGGGAGAAAAATGAGGATGACATCAAATCATCATACCCCTTATTCTATGTGCGATATACCTACCACAATGGGCGGAGCAAAGAGTCATGACCTTGTGAAAATAATTGTCAAAATCGCTAGTAATCACTAATCATAAATCAAAATTTTATTAAATTAAAAAAAAAAATAACTAGTGCGGATTATTGGAGAAATGTGGTGTTAAAAATGAAGGATCAATTCTTTTTTAATAATTAATTATAATTTTTAATTAATATTTATATTTTTTATATTGTTTTTTCTTTCAATTTCACAAATTCATTCTTTCTCTAACTACTACCTTATCTTTATATTCTACTTCATATCCATTTTCTCTTTGCAATTTTGGTTATTTTTTTCTCCATATTACATTTTCAAAAATAATCTTCAAAATGTTACCACTAGACACATACATATATGTATTCATTTTTTTTTAATTTTTGAACGTATGGTTGAAAGGAAAAGAGAGGCAACTACGTACTTATACATCACATCCATGGAAGCATGACGCAATCTAATTAATCTTAATGCCACTTAATTAGCTGATTAATCACCAATGGTTTCAGAAAGTTAGTAAGCATATGTGTTATTGTGGCCAGCCAAGGATTGCACCAAAGTATGGCCTTCATATCCACTCTGAACATTATCACTTAAAAAATAATAAACTAAATAAACTAAGAAAAACAAACGCCATAAAAACACGTGGAACAAGTATAAATAAATTGAGCCAAACTTAGAGGAAAAGGTGTTAATGTTTTTTAATTTCTTGTGTCCCATATCTCATGTGAGCTTCAAATAAAATCATGTTAAAATGGTAGAGACCTAACTCCACTTCCCTAATTTATTCATTAATTATATTAAAAAACATATTTGAGTTTAATTATTGTTGTTATATATGAATTATGGAGCTTGAGAGTTGGTAAGTAAGAGGGGGACCTCACTAGTGTTTTTATTTATGCTTGCCAGACTAGCCGTTGCATTTGAATTTTTATTATTTAGATAATAAAGGATTAGGTAATGGAATGGATGATGATCAATCCCACTTAATTTGCTTTTCTTCTTAAAACTCAAGCAATGGTTTATGATTCTTGGAACCACATCAAGAGCTTTTCTTCTTTCTTAATTAACATCACAATATTAAATAATTATATATATATATATATATATAACATATATAATCTTTATGCGGATGCTTTTTTTACATGTGACAAGCATAATATAATCAAGAGTTTACATATAAATTGAACATCGATCATTAAATTTGTGTACCTGACGGCATGAAAATTTGAGCTATGAATCTGCATAAATCATTGCGTTCAGTGGAATTTAAACCCAAATCCGTTAAATTTTTATATCAAAGTCTTTTACACTAGATTTATGCTAATAGATACAAAAATGTTTCTTTATTAATCCATGAGTCCATTGCTTTTTATTTTTTGAAAAATAAATAAATCATGAAATTTAACAAAAGGCCAGCGAAATTCATACGAGAAAAAGGTAGTTAAAATAAGTACCATTTAGATATATTTATGATTTATATTATCTTATATTAGAACTCACAGATCAAGTAATAAAATAGTGTGACATTAATTAAAAAAAATTAATGAACCAAACGAGGTTAATGTGCGCCATGATGCACCACAAGCCCTCGTGAGCCGGTGGGGTCAAGCGTGATCCACGGTGGGACTCATTTAACTTCCAAGATCACCTATAAATCACAAAACACCAACACTACAAAATCTCAAACCAAAAACCGCCACGTATACAAACAAGACAAATCCCTGTCAGTTGACCAACACTCAATCACTGCCACGACAAACCTGCACGCCCCCTCGTCCCGTCACAACTTCCATACAAAAGTAACACCGTGCCCTTCTCTCGGGAACTGCTCGAACTTTCATCAAATTCTCCCTCTCAAATTTAACCATAAAAAAATAAATAAATAAATAAATATATAAATATATATATAACTCTATCTAGTATTGCTTTGACAGTTTGACTCTCTGCATCTCTTCAGTCCCACTGAAAAAACACACAGTACTTTTATATGTACACTGTCCTCTCTCAAGCCCACCACCTTCTTCTTCTTCTTCTTCTTCTTCTTCTTATACTCTCACTCTCAACCCCTCCTTCTCTTCATCAATGGCTTCTTCTTCTTCTTCTTCTGTTCTTCTTCTCCAATGGCTTCTTCTCCTTTTCTTCATCTCATTCTCTCACTCCATGAACCAACAAAACCAACAAAACCAAACGTATATTATCTACATGAATCCTTCTCACAAAGCCTTCACATCATCCAACTCTAACTTCATGGTTTCAGTCTCACTTGCTCTCACTCTCACTCTCACCTTCCACTCATCTTGTCTACTCTTACTCTCCTCTTCTCCCAGCCTTTCTCTGCTCTCATCCCTGCTTCTCATCTCCAACTTCTTCTCTCTCACCCTTCTGTTCTTCATCTCCATCCTGATCCTTTTCTTAATCTTCATACCACTCGCTCTCCTGACTTTCTTGGTCTCCCTCACACTTCTCCTTCTTCTCCGGCAGCCAGTCTTGATGCCACTGACGTCATTGTTGCGGTTCTTGACACTGGCGTTTGGCCGGAATCCCCATCTTTCTCTGACTCCGGCCTCCCACCCATTCCTTCTCGCTGGCGCGGCCGCTGCGACGCCGGCGTAGACTTCTCCCCTAAACTTTGCAACCGTAAACTCATCGGCGCTCGTAGCTTCTCCCGCGGCTTCCACGCCAGTGGACGAGACAGCCAGAGAGAGTTCGAGAGCCCCCGGGACCGTGACGGGCATGGAACTCACACCGCAAGCACCGCCGCCGGTGCTCTGGTCGCGAATGCCAGCTTGTTGGGATACGCGAACGGGACGGCGCGTGGAATGGCGACCGGCGCTAGGGTTGCTGCTTATAAGGTTTGCTGGGCTTCTGGTTGTTTTGGTTCTGATATTCTCGCCGGCATTGTTGCCGCCGTTGAGGATGGTGTCGACGTGATCTCGCTCTCACTCGGAGGTGGAGCTGTGCCGTACTACCGTGATGTTATTGCCTCGGCGGCGTTCGCTGCCACTGCTGCCGGTGTGTTCGTCGCCGCTTCCGCTGGGAACTCCGGTCCTGAAATCGCTTCTCTCGCCAATGCAGCTCCTTGGCTCGCCACCGTCGGCGCTGGCACTCTCGACCGTGATTTCCCCGCTTCCGTTTCTCTTCTCAACTCGTTGGAGATCCAGGGTGTCTCTCTCTACGCCGGCCGTGGTCTGGGGAACGCGGTTCTCCCCCTCGTTTACGGTGGTGGCGCTGGGAGTAAGGGAAACAGCAACGCTAACTCCAGCCGGCTTTGCCTCGCCGGAGCTCTGGACCCCGCTCACGTCCGGGGAAAGGTGGTACTTTGCGACAGGGGAGTGAGCGCACGCGTGGAGAAGGGGTTGGTCGTGAAGCAAGCCGGCGGCGCCGGCATGGTGCTGGCCAACACCGAAGCAAGCGGAGAAGAGCTAGTGGCCGACAGCCATTTACTGCCGGCGGTGGCGGTTGGTCGGAGAGACGGCGACATCATCCGTCAATACGTTTTGAATGCTAAGAAACCGAAGGTTTCGTTGAGTTTCAAAGGGACAGTGCTCGGAGTGCGACCGTCGCCGGTGGTGGCCGCGTTCAGCTCTCGTGGCCCCTAACGTCGTCACGCCGGAGATTTTGAAGCCGGACTTCATTGGCCCCGGCGTTAACATCCTCGCCGGCTGGTCGGGATCCATCGGACCAACAGGCTTGGCCAAAGACACTCGCCGGACAGAGTTCAACATCATGTCTGGTAAGTTAGTTATTTCTTTTTCCATCCTCTGTTTTTTTATTTCTTAATTTAAATCTCTTCAATGTTTTGATGATTGATGGTATGCTTAATCTTCTTGTTAATGTTGTTAATTATGTTTATGCTTATTGTGTGCATGTGCAACCATGCCTTTCCACATCAGGGAATAATACTTGTTGAAGATAATCTAATCACATGCTTCCAATATTTACTATTCTGTTAATTACTACTTTTTTACTTTTAGTTTGATATTGAACTTTCATGCTCTGTTTTAATAGGCTGTCATTCAGTAATTGTATCTTCACTCACTTTGTTTTGGTGCATCAACTACATTATTGGCCATACTTGTTAATCTATTGATCATTTGTCTTGGTTTGTGCAGCAAGTGACCCGGTAATCATATTAGATCTATGATTTAGTATTCATGTCATCGCTTCATCCACTTGGTTCAGTACATCATGCTCTTTATAATTACATCAATTTCGATTCTTCATACATCTGTTAATTGTACTTCCTTGTTGATTCAATTTATGTATAGTCAAATTATCATATACTGCTATAACAGCTACAATTTAGCAGTGATAATTCTCAATAGTATAAGAGGAACATCAATCTCAATACTAGTACAATTCTACTTCTGTTTAGTTTACATTCTTCTCAGTTTTACTTGTTAATTATATATAATTTATCATCGAACAATCATACTTTGCTCTTAAGAGCTGTAATGTAGTAGTCGTGGTAGTTGTCTCTCCATCCACTTGTGTCGATACATGGAGCGTTTCCTAACTTACCAGTTAGATCTATAATTCTGTACCCGTTCTATTTCTTCATATGTTTTTGTCTGAATTGTTACTAGTTTCTGTTACCTGATATTTGGATACATTGTAATTTAAAATGCAACAGGGACATCAATGTCATGCCCACACATCAGTGGCCTTGCTGCATTACTCAAGGCTGCACATCCAAGTTGGAGTCCCAGTGCAATCAAGTCTGCTCTTATGACAACTGCATACACTGTTGATAACACTGGGTCCTCACTCCGTGATGCTGCCGATGGAACTCCCGCCACCCCATTGGCCTACGGTGCCGGCCATGTCGACCCTGAGAAAGCCCTGTCCCCCGGCCTCATATATGACCTTACCACTGATGACTACATTGCTTTCCTCTGCTCTCTTAATTACAGTATTGAACATGTCAAAGCTGTCACCAAGATGCCTAACATAACATGCTCACGCCGGTTATCAAGCCCCGGGAATCTCAATTATCCATCTTTCTCCGTTTTATTCAATCCGAAGTCACATAGAGTAGTGAAGTACACCAGAGAACTCACTAATGTCGATGAAAAAGGGTCTGTCTACAATGTGGATGTTACGGGACCGTCAAACGTACGGGTGATTGTTAAACCGACTAAGCTTGTTTTCAAGAACGTCGGGCAGAAGTTGAAGTATAGTATCACATTCGTATCAAAAAAAGGAGGCAGCACGACGAAGAAGAATATGGAGTTTGGTTGGCTCACTTGGAGTAACAAGCTGCACCTTGTTCGCAGTCCTATTGCTTATACATGGCAAACATTTCGACCAAAAATTCAGGTTTGATTTCTGACTCACTTTAATTTGTGATGAGTTTCTGCTTTGCCTGCTGCACATTGAGAATCAATGTGAAGAGCTTCTGTTTCTAAGAGAATTGAGTGCACTCTTTCACTCAATTGAGATAATTGCTTTATGGTTTGTGATTTCTGAACTCTTTTGTGTATGATTAATTACATGGGTGTGATCAGTAATTGTTTTCAAGAGAATCAAACTTGTATCTTGAAAAACTTGTCTTGCTGCTTCATTGTCCAACACTTCAAGCAATAGTTAAAGCAGTCAAAGTACATCTCTTTAAAATGGTTTCTTTTTCCAGGAATCTTGAGGTTAGGACCATTAGGTTTCTCCTTTGTGATAAAGTGAAAGATTTGATACTAGTTTTCAAAATGTATCCCAACTACTCCCCTACCCGCCTTGACATTATTAGTCACATTCAAATCTACAGTTAAAATTCAGTTTACTGAACTCCATCTACAGTAAAAATGTTTGTCTGTTTCTTGGAAGGGGCCTGCTTTGCTTGAATTTATTCTTTGTGTTTTTCTGATTGATTAAAACTCATAAATCAAAACTACGGAAAAGAAGCAAATATTCTCGTCACTTTTGGTAAAGTGATGCTGATTATGAAAATATTAATTCTGGCTTCAAAACTTCGCAACTTCTTCAACTTTAGACCACTGACATTATTGGAGCTCATGCAACTGCTGCTACAAAGTATAATTAATACTTTCAAGGAACCAAATTTCAAAGATGCTAATTTGAGCAGCCCCAATCAAATTATGAGATTTATATATATTCTTGCACTCCATTCCAATCTTTACTTAAGTTATCCACACTCAAAGGATTCCTCCAATAATTGCAACAACATATACATAAATAGACAAAGAAGCAAGCTCTCAAAACAGAGTAAACAGAGAGCCATGGGTGGTAACACTAATCTCAAGCCTATTGTTAGCAAGACATTCTGCTCATCTTCAGATATCATGTTGATGGTGAGAAAGAGACCTCAGGTCATTAATGGTGGTGGCTTCGTCGTCATGAACTTAAGCCAGAAGGTTGTTTTCTCAGTAGATGGTTGTGGAATTATTGGTTCCAAGGGAGAGTTGATTGTTAGAGATGGAGATGGATCATCAACTCTCTTCATCCATAAAAAGGTACATATATATATATATGTTCTTTTCAAGGTTAAGATTTAATGTTCATTTAAAAGTTCATAATTTAATAACGATTCTTTGAATTCTCAGGGAGGTATAGTGCAAGCACTGAGCTTTGAGAAGAAATGGAGAGGTTACTCAATGGGGTATGAAGGAACACCAAACAAACCAGTGTTTATCTTGAGAGAACAACCAAGATCATGCATTGCAGTGAACAGTGTGATCAAGGTTTTAATTGAACCAAAAGAACACAACATAAAACTGGGACTATGAAGTTAGAGGATCATTCATGGACAAGTCTTGTACCATTAATGATCGAAGAGGCGATGTCATTGCAGAGGTAATTAAACACAAGCAATGCATGCAAGCATGCAAATGCAATTTTATATACGTGGAAAAGATAGTGATTTTGGACGTGAATTTTAATTGGGTTTAAGTTTTCATGCAGGTTGGTGTGAAGGAGTTGATGAATAGCAAGGACTTATACTATGTGTTAGTGAAAGCAGGCTATGATCAAGCCTTTGTTGTTGGTGTTATTGCTGTTCTTGATAACATTCATGGGGAGTCCACTAGGTGCTAATTGTATAATTAATCAAGTGGTCTTTGCTAATTAGCTTTCTTTGTGATTGTTTTTAGAATAAATCACGCCAAGGATTAACGTAGAAGAGTTTGGTAATTTGACAGTTTGTAACTTTAATTGATGTTTAAATTGTTGGGTTTTGTTGTAATTAATCTTTTATCATGTGAATCAATGATTGAGTGCTTATCTTAATTATTAATTAGTGGATGTTTGCTTAGAAGGAAATTAAAATTCATGTGTTAATTAATGTTCGGGACTTGGAAAGATAAGAATAAAGAGAGAACTCTGATGCTGGGTTTAAAAAATTCCTCACGGTTCTAATTTCTAAGGACTTTATCACAATTACAAACGTGTCATATTCATGCATGAACGTGCTTTAATTTGTTAAGGAATCACTTGCATGCATGCATTGCAAACTATATAAAATTTTGGATATGCATAACTATTTTCCTTTATTATATTATTATTATTATTATTATTATTATTATTATTATTTTGATAAATGGACAAACCACCACATATTATACATTAAAAAAAAAGGACAACCCACTTATTTTAACCATTGTTGGAGGAAGTTAATTGCTTAACCTCTCACTCGGCTGGGAAAAAAATAATTATTAAAAAAAAGACGAAAAAGTAATTGATTGCAATGAATTTTTTAATTATAGTTAAGAAAAATTCAAATTTAAGTGAAATTTATTTATTTCTATTTGAGAAATGTGAATCTATAAAATTAAATTTGTCTATATCTCAAAATGGCAAGAATATAATTTTGGCAAAGATTTTTGTCCCACTTCAGTGATATGTTTTGACTTATTTTCGCTAACGACGTTTTATCCACTTTTTAAGCATATAATGCTATTTAGGCAAAAAGTTATTGCTAAATTCCAATAAGAAGGAGCCAAATTTCTTTATGTAATATGGCAAGCCATGAAAGGCTTCATAATACAAGCGCACTTCATTTTCTTTGAATTTGTGGGGTTCCATGCCTGCCACTAGACAAATGAAAATATACATATGAATCAGAACCAAACTTTCTCTTTATCATTTCAGTCCAAAGACTATGAAATTTCATAGTGAGTTCTTTGATTAATATTTAAGAAGAGAACATTTAAACAAAGAAAAAAATAATCAAAGAATAAAGTAAGTAATAAGTGATGTGTTAAATAAATATAAATTCAGAATAGAGGTTGCAATTAAGTTTCGTTTGAAAGAAAATGAAAATCTTTAGGTCCTTACATAACCTCTTGGGTCAAGAAGTTTGGTATGATCCTCTAGTTGAAAAACTAACATTATTAATGAGACCCTACCAAAGTACCCATAATAATAATAATAAATAAGGTGGGGTGGGAACACGCCCCACAAAGTGTCAATGCATCTTAATTACATAGAAAAAAAATAATGTTTTTTCCTCTGTTGATTTTTTTCTTTTTTTCTTTTTTTATAGACTTGTATGAAGTAAACCATTAGTCTTTAATTGTGTTTTATGTTAAATGAAATCAAGTGGGCAAATGAGAATCAGCTGCCGTAGTGGAAGTCATGTCACAGATGTTGATTCAATTCAATAAAGTGTTAATTTTTATATTATGTTTTACAGGTGAAATGACCAAGAGGACCTTGACTATTTTTACAAGGCCCTCCCTCTAGATCCCTAGAAATTTGTTGGTGCCTAATAAATAACTAATCCTTTGGGAAAATATAAGTTTAAATTTACTTTTTTTATACTCATTATAAATATTTTTTTCAAATTTTTTTTTTCTCCCAACTCATGGCGGATCTTTTTCATTCATAGGATGCTTGCATTGGGCCAGAGCAAGTTTATATCCTTTTTCCAATTAGTTAGTGCCAGACTGGTTAAATTTGTCTAGTTTAGTGAACTTTTGGCCACAAAAAGTTTGTTTATAGTCTAAACAAGTTTTTAAAAATTATTACTGAGAGAGCTTGTCTTGCTTGTTGTTTTTGTTTAAATGAAAGTTTTTCTTTTTGTAAAAAAAGAAAAAAATTGTCTGAGTAAAAAAGTGTCTAGCTTTTTGTTAAAAGAAAGTATTTGGTTAAAAAAGTTTGTCTAACCTGTTATGTTAAAAAGAGTTTGTATGGCTTTGTAAAGAGAATTTATTTGGTATTTTTATATTTTTTAAAAAAAAGTTTATCTACTTGTGAAAGGTCACTAAATTAAGATGAACTTATCTAAATCACATATAAGTTTTTTGTGCCTAAAAGAACTTATTTTAATTAGGTGAGCTTTAATGAGGCCAACAAAACACGCGATAGTGATTAAATGGAAGATAAAGACCGAAAGGGTAAAAAAATATTTTTAAAAATAAATTTTTAAAAAAATAAATAACCAGGGGCTAAAATGGTAGTTCATCTTTTCAAAGCTCTCATCCACTATATGCGATATTCACATGACCTATATGGGTCCATCTCCAGCGTTCACATGACCCAAGTCCTTTAAAATATCAACCATAATTGGGAAAATGCACTTGTTTTTCTATAGTTCTAAATTTAACAAACATGTAGTTTCCAGTCCATGACTAAAAATCAAATTATAAAATTATTAGGGTTTTTTCAAACTAACTCTTACTTTTAATAATATTGTCCAAATGACTCTATGGTCATTTTATTTGGCAAAATGGCCTTGGGGCCATCCCATCAATACCTAGTAGCACCTATGTTCTTATTGTGTTATGATTGGGCAATTTTTTTTTGATAAAATTCTATTTTTTATATTTTAACCTCTCATCTCTTTTATAATTATTTAAATAGTTTATTTGTGGTTTTTTAAACCATTTTTTTTAAAAAATATTTGAAATTAAAATTATTATTATTATTAATATGAGATTTATTAAAACAGAAATTATTTTAAATTTTTTATTAATATCTTAATTATTATTATTAGAGTGATAATTAATGAAGTATTAATTATTTAAAATTATTTTTATTATTATCAGTAAAATATTATTATTATAATAAAAATTATTTTAAATTATTTTATTGATAAAATCATATCATGACTTTTTGACCAAAGCGCGTTAACCGGTGAACGACGCGCGATGTCCCACTTGGTTGGGTGTGCCGGGGGCCGCATGCGGCGCTCCCCATTGTTCGGGACATGGCATGTCTTGGTGACTGTCGGTGAGTCACCCAGACCCGAGCGACAGCTGCCACGCTCGTGATTGCAACAATTATTCCTCGACTACCGGTTTTGTTGGATTTGATGAAACTCGAGTTTCATGTAGTATCAAGTGGTTCCATTATAATAATAATATTTTAATAATAATAATAATAATAATAATAATTTTAAATAATTAATACTTCATTAATTATCACTCTAATAATAATCAAAATATTTATAAAAAAATTTTAAAATAATTTCTATTTTAATAAATCTGATGTTAATAAGAATAATTTTAATTTCAAATAATGTTTTTTATTTTAATAAAAAAATTTAAAAAAAATTGGGTGAAAAATCACAAATAAACTTTTTTTAAAAATTATAATTAAAAAAATGAGGGAATTAAAAATAATAAACAAAAATAGAGTTTTTTAAAAAAGTACCCATATGTTGACTGATTGATGTGGAGGTTCTAGGACCATTTTGACAAATAAAATGGTTCTAGGGACCATTTAGATAATATTATTAAAAAAATTAATTTGAGAAAAAGCCCAAATTATTACATCAAAAGAAAATTAACTACAGTACGTTAGCTTAAAAAAAAATATTTCAGAAACTAAAATAAAAAGACAAGAAAAAAAAAACAAACAAATGTGTTTCACGAATTAGTCCCCAAAACACACCTATTAATCAGCACTACATAATTACTCACTCATCCCTCATCTTTTCACAAACAAAAATCAAACATTGACTAAGACTTGAATAGTCAAAGTCTCCTTCCACACCATGAAACCCCATGACAACTTCCCCTACTTTTCAAAAGAAATACCTATACATTCACATACACACACAAATAATTAAAAAATAAATAAATAAATAAAATGCATCTTCTTCACCTATATATATATATATATCCCCATCTCCACTCTGAACTTCAAACTTCAAAGCATAAAACAAACCTACACCTTCATACAATGGAAGCCTCACCATTGATAACCTACACCCTTATCATCCTAACAACCCTGACACTCATCATCATCAAACTCTCCGGCAAACCTCGCCGGAAACTCAACCTCCCTCCAGGTCCCAAGCCATGGCCAATCATCGGAAATCTCAACCTCATCGGTGAACTACCTCACCGTTCAATCCACCAACTCTCCCAAACCTATGGGCCCATCATGCAACTCAAGTTTGGATCATTCCCAGTAGTTGTAGGCTCTTCTGTTGACATGGCCAAAGCCTTCTTAAAGACACAAGATGTCACCTTCGCCTCCCGGCCAAAAACCGCCGCCGGAAAACACACAACGTATAACTACTCCGACATCACTTGGTCCCCTTACGGTCCATACTGGCGCCAAGCTCGCAAGATGTGCATCATGGAGCTCTTTAGTGCTAAAAGGTTGGACTCTTATGAATACATAAGAAATCAAGAACTGAAAAGCCTACTTCATGATCTTTATGACAAGAGTCTTATGGTTATAAGTCTAAAAGATCATCTTTCTACATTGAGTCTTAATGTTATTAGTAGGATGGTTCTTGGGAGGAAAGTACACTGATGATCAGGAGTCTGACAATTCTATTGTTACTCCTGAAGAGTTTAAGAAGATGCTTGATGAGTTGTTTCTTTTGAGTGGGGTTTTGAATATTGGGGACTCTATTCCTTGGCTTGATTTCTTGGATTTGCAAGGGTATGTAAAGAGGATGAAGAAGTTGAGTAAGAAGTTTGATAAATTTCTTGAGCATGTTTTGGATGAGCATAATGAGAGGATGGTGAGTGAAGGTGAGAATTTTGTGGCTAAGGATATGGTTGATGTTCTTCTTCAGCTTGCTGCTGATCCTAATCTGGAGGTCAAGCTTAGCAGAGATGGTGTCAAGGCTTTCACTCAGGTAATTATATATTTACTTCTTTTTTTTTACTTTTTATTTCGTTAATTGCTTGTTGATTTGGTGATTTGTTGACATCAATGTTTCTTGTCTTTTGACTAAGCGACAATGATTTCGTGTTCCAGCATTAAATACTGATGTGTTGTTATATCAAATCTTCCTTTTTTATAGATAAAAATTAGTAAATTACAGTTAAATAAAATATAATAGTGGGTTAACTTTATTCTATTATTTATTTTGTTTCAATACTGTTTTTTTAGTCATGGATTGGTTAATGTTTTTAAATGATTGTGTTCATCTGTCGTGTTGAATTAGGACTGTGTACAATTATGACTTTCATGAGGATTCTTTATGGATGCCGTTGTCCGATTCTTCTGCTTATTTGTAAATATAATTTGATAATATAAATATATACAATTTAACATTAACTTGCGTGAACTATTTGAGATCAGTGAATTTTTATAAGTTACATAATAATTTTGATTAAAATTCAGGACTTGATTGCCGGAGGAACAGAGAGTTCAGCCGTGACAGTAGAATGGGCCATGTCAGAGCTACTTAAACAACCACACATTTTTGAAAAAGCAACAGAAGAATTAGATCAAGTCATCGGAAATGATCGATGGGTCGATGAAAAAGACATACCAAATTTACCATACATAGAAGCCATTGTAAAAGAAACAATGCGAATGCACCCGGTGGCACCAATGCTCGTCCCGCGGCTCTCGCGGGAAGATAGTACCATCGATGGCTATGATATTCCGGCCGGCACTCGGATCTTGGTTAATGTTTGGACAATTGGTCGTGATCCGACTATTTGGGAAGCTCCCAATGAGTTCAAACCAGAGAGATTCATCGGTAAAGCTATCGATGTAAAAGGTAATAATTTTGAGTTACTACCTTTTGGTGCTGGTCGGAGGATGTGTCCTGGTTATAGTCTCGGACTCAAGGTCATACAAGTGAGTCTGGCTAACCTGCTTCATGGGTTCAAATGGAAGTTACCTCATGGGATGAAGGCTGAGGATTTGAACATGGATGAGATCTTTGGCCTTTCTACACCTCGCAAGGTCCTTCTTGAGGTTGTGCTTGAACCACGTCTTCCTTCCCATGTTTACAATGTTTGATGTTGTTTGCTTATCATTATCTTAAGTTGTGATGTTTATGTTTGAGGTTGTGGGAAAAATAAGACATTGTTAATTGTGTGTTTTTATTAGTGCTTAGATGAATTGATCTAAGGTTGTATGAAAGGTTTTACTACTAGGTTTTACTCATATATGTAATATTAACTACTTGCTGTTTAAATGAATAAAAGAGTCTTTCTTACTTTTTCAAGTTTTTGTTGTGGTCAGAAAAGTTTTTCTTTTACTTTATGATTATGGAATTTTAATTGGTGTAATTTATAATAGCAAGACCTAAGTGAATTAAATTTTTAGAATAAATCATCTCTACAATAAAAGTGTGTGATAGTTTATTTTTGTTCCATGTAAAAATTTGAATGAATAGGATATTAATATTTTTTTATTAAAGAGGTGGGTTCAAATCTTATTTTATATATAATGAGGATATAAGTGTATTGAGATATAAATTTCATATTTGAACACACACTTTAATTTGTTAATTTAATTTAAAAAAATTATTTGTTTAATTTTAAAAAAATTGAGGGTTCTTGATTTATTTCAAAAAATTCAAAATAAATAAATAAATTATATGGCACCCTCTCTGACCCACTCCGTGGGACCCACTCTGGAATTATTAACAAGAGTTTTGTTATATGATTTTTTTTTTTGTATTAATGAAAAGATGCGCAAAAATTTATTTACGTCATCATAATACCATGCTAGTCACAAAGATTGGATGAACGCTATACTTTCATTCAAGGACAATTAACTTTCATTATCATCATGGGGTACACCCTTTATTAATTTTGTCTTCGTCACCAATGACTGGGATGAAAACAAACTTAAATGGCAATTTTTCCCTTTTTTAACAGCAGGTGCAACAGGTGCATATGATTACGTGTGGTCTCAAGTTTAAGTCACTCGAATTATAATTTTGGGAGTTATGTGTGAAGAATATTTTTTTGTTCTCTCTTTTAAAAATTACATTATGGGGTTATTCATAGATGAAGATTCGTATAAATATGTCTAATAGTGTCATGTCAAAATAGTAATATAATACCAAAATGCTAGACACAGACACGACATGATACAATTATTAATCTTGTCTGATTTTCTAAATACATACACGACCTATATATAAAACATGTAACATGATACGACCTGCTTAAGCCACTTAACCCACTTAATCTATAATTGGGTCATGTATTGGGTTGTAAAACATGATACAACCCATTTAACTCTTTTTTACAAGAAATTTATAAACTAATAATGGCAACAAACTTGAATTAAATCCAAAATATATTAGTTTAAAATCTAACACTTATATATCAATATTTAGATACTTAAGTCCAACCTGCATGAATACTTAAATATCTAGAATCCAATATATATATATATATATATATGCATATATGATATAATTACTTTTTTACCCATATATTCGTATTAATCGTGCTTTACACGGGTTGACACAATTATGACGCGAAACCGTTTAATTTAAATGTGTCTTAATTGTGTTGACATGTTTACTACATGAACCCATTTATATTAAACCCATATAAATTTTAAACTGTATCGTGTAGTGTTGTGTAATCATATTAGTACTCATTTTATCACCCATAGTTATTCCTAGAAGATTAGTCAAGATATTATAAATGGTGCATTTTCATACATGTTTGTTTTTTGCTTTGCCGTTGATTGATTTTGTATATATATATATATATATATAGGTTAAACACGTAATATACATACAGACATTCAAATTAAATTTAGTATATAAGGATAATGAGATAATCCCTTTTTGCATCCTTATCAACTAAATTAAGTTACTTCATTTTTAAAAAAATCACGCACACAAACACAATAGTGAAGCGAAAGATTAGATAGTGGGACTTAGACACAAAATTAGAGACAAAACTGCCTCAAAAAGTAAAAATATTAATCAATTATAAAAAAACAAATACAAGAAAAGGATTTTTTTGTCAATTACCAATAAAATTTACATTAGTTTATTCTCTCCAAAACATACAAACCATCTTGATAATATATACTCTGGTTTTATTCTTCAACTCGAAAAATGATTATTAAATTATAATTATTTTTTTATTGGTATTAAATAGGGACAAATGAAAATATTAAAATAATGGTTATAATTTAGATATATTTGACTTAGAATATTTGCAAATATTAGATTTAAAAATATTAAAACGAACTATAAAATGGTGGAGAAGATTCATTAAACTTAAAACATAAAATAAATGAAGATTAAAAGTGAAAAGAAAACAGTAAGGAATGGTGAAGTGTTGTTAATTTTTTCTATTTTGAGTTAACTCAAAAAATTGTAATTAAATAAATAATTAAATTAAATTAATTAAAAGAAGAAGAAGTAGGGTAACCACCGGCTAATCAAGCTGTCTATGATAGTCACCTGCATCAGAGTATTGTTACAATCCTATTCATATATTGTTTCTATCTAAGTACTGTTTAAAAAGGGTTTAGTAAGTCCTTTGTGGGAGATATTATCTCTCTCCTCTTCATGATTATATGACAAAAATTATTAAATAGTTTGATTTTGTTAAGAATATATATCATAAATATATAGAGAGTAATAAGAATAGAGACCCAGAATATTTACCAAAAATCCTTTTCTTCTTCTTCTTCTTCCCTCTTCTTTATTTCTCTCTTTTCTTTCTCTTCTCTATATCCAATTTACAAATAAATGGGGGTATTTATAGGGTTACAAAAAGTTGAATGAGCGGCCGGGATCGATTTGATCCAGCGGTCCAAAATACCTCGGGTTGGTGGAATAATAGCGATCTCGAGTCGATTGCTACTGTGTTGCGCGTCATTGCTCACGATGAAGTTATGCACTTTCTACGGTAATATTACTACGGTGGCATCCATTAAAATATTTGTTTATAACACTCCCCCTTGGATGCCTACGACCAAAGGATATGCCTCGTTAAAACCTTGCTAGGAAAAACCCAGTGGGATAAAAACCTAGCTAAGGAAAAAGAGTACACTATCCTTGGTACATTTGAGTATTATTGCCTCATTAAAAACCTTGCCTCGAAAAAACCCATTGGGATAAAAACCTTGGCGAAGGGAAAAAGAGTGCAGTCTCCCCCTCAAATAAATAACTTTTAACTCATATCAAAAGTACTTACATCCTTAAGTCTTCTCATCCCGATTTTGTATATAAGTCTTTTGGTGAATGCACTTAGGAAGTGATTTTTGTGAATAGATCATCTTGATTCTCACCTGGATTGAATCTTTTTGAACTTCTATAAGCCTTCTTTTCCGGAGATCATGAGTGTAGAAAAAAATTTTTGGTGATATATGTTTAGATTACATCACCTTTTAATATAACCTCCTTGTATTTTGAGAAATACAAGCATTGTTGTCTTCATAAATTACCGTAGCATTTGTTATTCTTGATGGTAATTTTGCGGGATGATTTCATATATGCCCAATCATAGATCGTAACCATTGGCATTCACGACTTGCTTCATGGAGAGCTATAATTTCGAGCATGATTTCGATGAAGTAGACTGTAAGAGTTTGTTTTTGTGGAACGCCTATGAGATAGCTGCACTATCTGTAAGAAAAACATGTATCCGATCCCGAGATACGCCCTTTTATGAGGATCGACGGATACCCAAAGCATCGTCAAAAGCTCTGTGAGGTTGGATGAAGATTCTGTCGATAGAATAAACCCTAGATCCCGTAGTTCCTCGTAAATAACGTAGCACATCTTTTTACTCCTTTCCGGTGTCTTGGCGTCGCGTGTAGAACCCGTATCTCGCTAGAAGATTTACTGCAAAGCTATATCTCGGTGCGAGTATTATTTGCAAGGTACATTAATGCATCGATTGTACTTAAATATGGAGTTTCCGGACCAAGAATGATCTCTCCTTCTTCCGGTGGTGAAATGGATCTTCTCGAACATCAAGAGTTCGGACGACCATAGGGCGTACTTTCGAGTGGATAAGCCTTCTCCATATTGAATCTCTTGACGACCTTTTTCCGATATAGGGTTGACTGATGCACGAAATATTCCCGAGGATAAATGCTCGATTTGTATACCTAGGGCGAATTTGGTCTTTCCCAAATCTTTCATTTCAAATTCTTTTTCTTAGATATGATCTGCGATTACTGATTTCGTGAGGAGTACCTACTGAGATTTAAATCATCCACATATCGCTATCACAACAAAAACCGTTAGTATAACTTTTTTAATAAACACACATGGACATATACTCATCATTTTGGTACCCTTCTTTTTATAAGATATTCATCTGAGACGGTTATACCACATCCGTCAGCATTGTTTTTAACTCATAAAAGAGATCTCTGTAATTTAATAGAGTATAAATGATGATTATTTATAATATTTGTTTTTCTATATCCTTCGAGGATTTACATATATATGTCATTTTCAAGTAATCCATACAGATATGCTGTGACAACATCCATCAACTGCATATCTAATTTATTACTCACTTTGCCGTGGCAATTAAAAAAATCGAAAAGTAATTCCATCCATTCACGGAGAATATGTCTCTTCATAATCAATTCCGGGCGTTTGAGAAAAACCTTGAGCAACCAGGTCTTGCTTTTAGTATCTTATAATTTGATTATTTTTCATTCCTTTTTCTAACGAACACCCATTTATAACCGATTTGGTTTTTATCCCTTACAGTGTTGGCACTATCTCGGTCCAAACACCTCACGTTTTGATAGGGAATTTAGCTCAGCTCGGATAGCTTCTTTTCCATTTTTGGCCAATCATTTCTTTTGTCGACATTCTTCGATAGATCGTGGCTCTGGATCATTATTAGTATTTATTTCTATATCTCGTAGCCACATCTGTAGATGAATATATCATTTATTTCGGTCTCATGCCGATTCGATCTTTGACCATCATCTACATAGCAAATTGAATTTTTCAACATTTTCGAAATATCATCCCCCATTGACTCTTCATTAACTTGTTTACGAGGGTTTTATAATTTCCTCTCCCTTTTCATAGGGGAGATCCTTCTCTTTATTTTTACGCTTCCTTTTTCTAGGAGTCTGAATCTTTAGCATCAATTGGTCTTCCACGTTTTTGTCGTGGTTTATTTTCTACTTGATTTTCTTTTCAATGGATTCTTAGGAATCTCAATTCTTGCAGGAGCATTGGCAGCTGGTATATATGATTTGGTTACCGGTTTTGTATCGATGAATGCATCGAGTATTTCATTTGCAATATTTTGCAATTTAATGATCCTTTGAACTTCAAGTTCACATTCATTTGTGCGAGGATCATATGTATGTAATCTTGATGCATTCCAATCAATTTCTTTTGGCTCATTTTGAGTAATCATTTCTCCCCTAATGCAGGGGAAGAGCAGTTCATCGAAAATGACAATCTGCTAAATCTTGCAGATAAATACATCCCCATTAATGGTTCTAAATATCAGTATAATTGAAGGGGAATCATAACCAACATATATACCAAGTCCGCGTTATGGACCCATTTTTTAGTACGATTTGGTGGTGGTATTGGCACATACATCTGACATGACCAAATATTCTTATATATGAAATATCGGGACTCTTTACCCATAATGAGTTGGTGTGGTGAATATGTATTACATGCGTTAGGGTCGGATCCAGTATAAAGGCTGCAGCATGCAAAATAGCATGACCCCACGCACTTGTAGGCGCTTCGTCCTTAATAACATCGATCGGCAATAATCTGGAGTCTTTTAATTAATGACTCGCAACCCATTTTGGGTACGTATACGAGCTCTTGGATGCTCAACATGTATTCCAATCGCCATACGATAATCATAAAATGATTTTTGATGAAAAATTCACCAGAGATTATCAAGACTGAATTGTCTTTATGGGATAATCTGGAAATTGTGCTTTAAGCCCCGATAATTTGTGCCAATAACCTTGCAAATGCTACATTCCTCGTAGGCAGTGAAACATGGGACCATCTAGTCGATGCGATCGATTAAAACCATAAAATACCTAAATGGTCCACATGATCGGATGTATTGGTCCACAAATGTCTCCTTGTATTCTTTCTGAAAAATTTAGGAGATTCACGATCACCTTTGTTATAGAAGGTCGGTTATTAGCTTTCCCACTCGAACATCTCTGAACATGCATATTCATTATGTGTTAGGATTTTTATAATCCTTCAGCTGGGTGTCCATGAGAACTAGTAATAATCCCGCATGCAACATAATAGCACCCTGGATGTCCAAGTCTTTCATGCCATATTTTTAAATATCTCGAGTCATTAACCTTCCGGGTTAATCACCGTATGTGATTCCATCACTTTAATACGTGTAAAATATAATCCTGAGGATATACAGGAAAGCTTTCAAGTACACGCTTTTGGCATGAAATAACTATGTAATATAAAGATATTCTTTTCCTTCCTTATCAACCGCCTCTAAATGATATCCATTATGACGTATATCTTTAAAAGCTTAAAAGGTTCCTCCTAGACTTAGGGGAATAGAGAGCATTTTTCATCCGCAAGGATGTCCCATTTAGCAACATCAATGCTCGCTTCTCAGAACCTTCAACCAGGTCTGATGACCCTGCTATTGTGGTTATACATGCCTTTCTCATTGATAAGGATATAAAATATATTTTTCTTGTCAAAATAGTATGCCTTGTCCCGCAATCAATAATGCATTCATCATCAGCCATATTCTAACAAAACAGAAGAAAAACATAATTTAATAAAACATAAAGACATATTACATATTAGTCTATAAGGAAATCTGACATATCTAAATATGTATTTTCAGTTACATTTAAATTATTTATAGAATTATTCTCTATTTGATCAACTATGGGGTTGTCAGCAAAATTTGTCTCAATATCTTTACCTTTCTTATTTTTAAGTGATTCTTGGTAAAGATTGACAAAATGTTTAGGGGTCCTGCAAATTCTGGACCAATGACCTTCCAGGCCACAACGATAGCAGGTATCTTTCTTTGTTTCTGACCCCACCTTGTGGCTTTGTTGCTTTTGTTGATGTACATCAATTCTGTTATCGCGTGGTCCGATATTATTTCTGCCCCCACCACGATCAGCGTAGTCCTCGACCACCATAATTTCCTCGTCCCACCGCGGTTTTTAAAACTAGCACCGCCGACCACGCCATCTTCTTTGCCCAAAAATTAATTTCGCGGCAGGTGCGCGATCCGGATGGTCGAGATCGATGATTCTGCATCAACAATTCATTGTTTTGCTCCGCCACGAGGAGACAAGAAATTAATTCGTAGAATTTTGTAAAAATTCTTTTTCTATATTGTTGTTGTAATATAACATTTCGTCAGTGAAATGTCGTGAAATGTTTTTCGAGCATCATTCCTTCTCACACATCGCTTTCTCCGCAGGACGAAAGTCATCGAAACAATTTTTAAATAGCTCGGAATTATATTCTCGCACGCTTTTTAAAAATCTCAAACCCCGAGACTTGACCAATCATTGCGTGCTTTTAGGCAAGTAGACCATTCCGAGATGTTCAAATCTCTCTTCGTGGATAACCACAATTCCTCGTGGATCCTCAATGGTCAAATATTCATTTTTTTCGTGCCATCATCAATATGATGCCTTATAAATATTAAGGCCTTCGCCTTATTGTCACTGGGCTCATTGTTATTAGCCTCAATAGTTTTACTCAGGTTTCTTGCTTTCAGATGGAGCTTGATATCGAGGCTCCAAGATATATAATTGCTCCCTGAGATTTGAAGGGCCTCGAATTCTCTTTTTGCAATATTTGTCATTTTCTCTTCAAAATAATAATACAGCATGTAATTAGAATAGAGAGTACAAAATAAAATATAAAGCATTTATGCTGTTCATATATACGGACTGTTCATGTACGATACTATTCATGTATACTGATCGTTTCATACATCGCAATTATCAAGAAGATTGGGAATTAAAAATTTGTTTGAAAGTGATTATAAGTTAAAATGGAAGAAGAAGTAAAAAGATAAGGGAGAGAAGAAAGTAGGGGCCGATGAAGAAAGGCCGGCTACGGAGAAATCCGAAAAAACAATGCAAGGAGGAGGGCCGACTGGGGAAGAGAGGACAGGGCTGCAGAGAAGAGAAAGGGCTCGGAGGTTCGCGGTGGAGTTTTTTACCGATTGCTCGGATCCGAGGTTTACCATGGCGCACTTGGGGAAGATTATACCGTAAGATTTGGATTTGATAGTAAACCCTCATCTGTAATAATAATATTATTATTTTTTTCTTGTTTATTTTTAAAAGTAATGGTAATATTAGCCTTAGTGGCTTTTAGTAATCGTATGTTTTTTTATGTATGCTTCTAAGAAAAACTGAAATTATGTATTAAATAAAATGTATGGTTTGCTAGTATTATATTACCTGTCGAACCTTCTTGCATTCAGTGTTAGAAATGGGTTCCACATATATAACATATATATTAGATAAGGTAAAGAAAATTAAAATCATATGAGCAAATTGGTGCTGATAACGTGTTAAGAATATATATCATAAATATATAGAGAATAATAAGAATAGAGACCCAGAATATTTACCAAAAACCCTTTTCTTCTTCTTCCCTCTTCTTTATTTTTCTCTTTTCTTTCTCTTCTCTATATCCAATTTACAAATGAATGGGGGTATTTATAGGGTTACAAAAGTTGAATGAACGGCCAGGATCGATTTGATCCAACGGTCCAAAATACCCTGGTTGGTGGAATAGTAACAGTACCGTCGACTGCTACAGTGTTACCCGTCGACTGCTACAGTGAAGTCGTCTGCTACAGTGATTTTCCTACAGTGATATTGCTGCAGTAGGCATCCATTAAAATATTTGTTTATAACAGTATAAAATTTTTAATGTGACAAGTAAAAAAAGAATAAAGAAGAGCTCCAAAATGTAACAAGTAAAAAAAAGAACAAAGGGAGTATATATATAAAAAGAAAAACACATGCATGTGTATAGGTTTAAGACAAAAATGCATGCAAGTCTGGAAACATACTATTTAATATTTTTTTTCAAGATAAACTGTTAGACCGCTAAGAAAAACAGGTACACATACAATTTTTTTTGGAGCAAGTAAGGGTGGGGTCTTCGTACACATGAATGCTAGAATCACCTGCACATAACAAATAGTCACATTCCCAAAAATATGCTCTCATCGTGAAGTGATATGCCCTCATTGTGAAGTGTTCTAATCGGAACCTGACTACCAATAGACTACTTGGTCATTGGTACTATTTAATACTGTTGAAGTTGAACTAATTTAAATTATATACATGTCCTTTTTTTACAAAGGCAACAAACACCATCCCATAGTGGGTGTCAAAAGACATGAAAAATGTACAATGATGCACCAAATACAGTGACTTAACTACCTGTAGGGATTTATTAACTCGGTCAAACGTCACATTGGTGATTAGAGTTCTATCATGTGCGCACCTAAAAAATATTTCAAGAATCAAAACCGAGTTAATAAATTTTTATGCTATGTAATTCTGGAGAAAAATAAAACGACATTCTCATATGACAGGGATCCGTGAATTGTGAATAAATAGTACTTAACAATTTTGGCGACCAAGGAATTTGACCCTGAGTATTGCAACATGTCCCTTTTTTCTAAATATACATATATAATGCACATGAGAAGGATGTTTTGTTGTAAAAGATTAGGTTTAATACCCAAGTTAGTCCCTCTAAAATTCAAAATCGGCCCTTTTAGTCCCTCTATTACAATTTCAGCCCTTTTAGTCCTTTTATTTGTTTGATTTTGTAAATATTAGTCCTGAGACCAACGACAGTTAGTTCTACCGTTTTGTTGGCTGACTTGGTTTTTTTTATAATAAAAAAATATTAAAAAATTATTAAAAAGTTAAAATCATAAACGGGTGCGGATTCAAATTAATGGATCCGCATCCTTAACATTGAAAATAACATTTCCGTATCTTCTTTCTCCCGATCACCATCCTCCATCTCCATTACCGGTGAAACCCTCGACGAGAAGGAAGAGCCCGTTAAAAGCAATCATCAAGAGAGAGGAGAGAGAGAGAGAGAGAGAGAGAGAGAGAGAGAGAGAGACCCTGGTTGCCTACGAAGCCCTCGACGAGAAGGAAGATCCCATTAAAAGCAATCATCAAGAGCAAGTTTGTTGTTTTTGTATCTTGTGTTAACTTTTCAATTTCTTGTTTAATAAACAACTACCTTTTAGCTCTTTTCATGAAAAAAAAGAGCAAGAGAGAGCCCCTATATAGATAGAGAGAGAGAGAGAGAGAGAGAGAGAGAGAGAGAGAGATGAGTCTCATTCTTTTATTCTCTCCACCTATGCTATATTTTACCTGGACTTGTTGTATTTTTGTTGTATTTAATACAACAATGTTGAAATCCAATGACGCTTGGTTGTAGTTGTATGTTCAGATTTTGTTGTTATTATTTGGTTGTATTCAGTTAAATATCAATGGAATTCATGGATATTTTTTGCTGGATATATCATGTAACAACCATGATTAACAACAAATTCATACTCATTAACAATCAATGTAAACAAAATAATAACTACACTCATTGTAAACAATCTTGACTTTAATATGGCCAATGGATGTTGAAAAAAGGTTTGTTGACGACTGCAGAAGGTTGAGGAAGATTCAATTTTGCTGGCGAGAAAATGGAGCACAATCATTCGTTCTCGTCAAGGATTTCGCCGGCATCAAGGGCGGAGGTTGGAATTTGGGAGAAAGAGGGAAGAGATTTGTTGTTTTGAGGGTGAGAGATGAGGGAAAGGGTTTTGTTATTTTGAGGGTAAGGGGTGAGGATCCGTTAATTTGGATCCGCGATCCCAACAAAAATTTTTAACCTAAGTTTTCATTTTTAATAAATTTTTTTAATAATTTTTTAATTTTTATTATAAAAAGCCAAGTCAACACAATAAAACTAGAATCTGAACAATCGCCGTCCTCGTGACTAATATTTACAAAATCAAACAAATAAGAGGACTAAAAAGACTGAAATCAGTAATATGGGATACTGCTGCCAATTTCAATTTTTAGAGTGACTAACTCTAGATTAAACCAAAAAGATTATCG
>NC_052488.1:21140250-21148017 GCF_009730915.1 Dioscorea cayenensis subsp. rotundata
CAAGCAACGTGAGGTCCTTGATGAATCTCATATACAGATATATATATATATATATATATACTCACGTATGGTAATTGAATTTTCTGGATATGGATAAGTGGTATACCATTAATCAAAGTTTTGATAAAAAGTGGATAAACCACTGATTTATTCAATAAGAAAAAAAGCCAAAAACACTACAGAAGACTAAGACAAATAAGAAAAAGGAATTAATCAAAGATCCTGCCATGCAATCAGTCTCTTCTTCATTGAAAATGATTTGTTTTAATATATATATATATATATATATATATATAGAGAGAGAGAGAGAGAGAGAGAGAGAGACGGACAGACAGATAACTAGAGAGAAGAAAAAGGACAAGAAAACAAAGTTTTGAATTGTAATTTGTAAATCAACCTTAATTTCTTTTGTCCACCGACAGCTTGTTTTTATTTTAAAGATAAATATAAAAAAAGAATGAAAACGCGTTGATGGCTTAAAGGACGCGTCTCAATTCATGGCAGAGGCTTATGTACTTTCGGCAAGCCACAGGGAATAATATATGTGTGCATGCATGCATCCAGATTCCATCAATTTTACTAACTGTCTGTGGGCTCGATCTTCTTCTCGCTTATGAGTTCTGACCACCTTGATATTACCGATGTAATGCATATATATATATATATATATATATCTAATTTATAAGTCTTTTTAATTAACAATATCAACTTTATTAATTTATAAAGAGCTAGCGAGATAAATGATAATTAATTAAGTTAATACATGCATTGCATGGCGTGTTGGAGTGAATTATCATTCAACATTCAATTCCCTCACAGACCAGTTTGTCTCCCCAACTAACCTTATTTATGCCATCAATCTCTTTGAGCTCGTGGTAGGGTCATTGCTTTTATGTAGTTTCATGCATGCATGTTCTTTAGCTAGTGGCGCGGGCCGCATGGCGCCAAGTCAAGTTAGGTAAATTTCTACTATTCATTAATGTTCGATTGGAAATCTATCGGAATGTTGGACAATAACACTACTCTTTATAGATGCGTATATCAACAAATGATCAGGAATAATATAACTGAAACAGAGTTGTGCTTGCTGGCTAGCCACTTTAAAGTGCTCCTTTTTTAAGCGAGACCAGCTAATATCCCAAGCTAATTACTAAATGCCTTTTTACGTGGACATCTCAAGGGCTATAACTACACGCATGCTTTTGTGTTCATGATTCTCAATTAAATCATATGGTTACTCCTAAATAAACTTTTATCTTTATAAAAGCGACTAAATATATAGGTTGCATTCAATTATTATATACATTTGATTGGTGTCTTTCGCACAAATTGCATGATATGTTTTTCTTTGGGGGCTTGGAGTACAGCCTAAACCCTAACGTTATTTTGTGTCTTTTTTTGTCTCTCATGCACCCTTTGGTAGACTTAGTTTATTTTTATGTTTCATTTTTCTGTTTATTTTTTTGATCTATATTGTTTGTATTGGTCTAATTTGCTTCCCTGTTTTTATAGTTTATTCTTTCTATTACCTTTATTTTGTAATATTTTTTTAAAAATAAATTAGTGGTTCATTCCCATGTATATATGTATAAGGTATTAAACAATGGCATGCATGCTTACAAAATTGAATCAAACATAAAAAAAATAATAATAAGAAACAAAACACGCTTACAAAATTAAATTAGTAACCAAGCCAATAATATTATAAAATATTGAGCATTTAAATGTTTGGTTTTTGTTTAAAATGTGCATTTTTTTTATTAAATATGAGCAAATCACTTATCAGGAGTATGCATAAGCATATAGTTAACACCGTAATACACATGTGCTCTCACCTAGTGTGAGTTGAGTTACAAATTTATCTTTTCAACATGATATGAACACTGATGCACGGGGCTCAGCAGGTGGCACCAGGAAGAGTAATCGCAAGAATCAAGGTGTCAAAGGAGTTAAATTCACGGATTTTTGTGATGAGTTAATGATTTTTAGTATTAAGTAATTAGCGAGATAATATAGTGAATTAGTGGTTATATAAAGGTTGTAATTTCGGAGAGAAAAAGTCCATTAGAGGGGTTGTTATTGTTGGTGGGACTGCTCGCACGTGAGATGTTTGTGGAAATGCCAAAGACACAGCAGTGTGTTGTTACAATCGTGATGGTGATTCGCTTTATAAACCGAATCATTGAGTAAATGATAGCAAGGAATATTTTTGCTCGGCCTTGCCCCCCTCGTCTTCTTCTCCAATTCTCATCCCTTTTCTTTTCCCTTCTCCTTCTTCTCTCCTCTCTTGAACCTCTTCCTTTCCTTTCGTCGCATCAATTTGGTGCTTTCATTGACTTCATGACGGACGGCATGGTGACGCTGCGTCTTTGTAGATGATCGCCTCTCAGAATGGCCGAACAGTGGCTCGTCACGGCACGCCCTCACGGCTCGGACTCTCTTTGTTCCACGGTGCAGCTCCATTCTGATTCTTTTGAAGTCCTCCGCAAGACCCAGGCGAGTCATTCGAAGCTCTGCGTAGCTCGATGGCTTCCCAACAAAACATCCTCACCGAGATGATGATAAAGCTTCAAAATCTTGACAGATCCACATCATCTTCGCCCCAACCTCCACTCCTTCCTTTACCATCACCACCACTTCATCCTCATCATCCTCACTTAGCCTTACCCTCTCCTTCGTTCCAATCAAACTCTTCCGGCTCTTCTAACCGTCCTCCCAAAATCATTGTCCCTGCTTTTTTCGGTGAGGACGTCATGGGTTGGTTGTTTCAGATGAATCACTACTTCGTCTTCAACCACATACCCGACGACCAACGCTTGGACATCGCAACCTTCTACATGGCTGGACCGGCGCTGCAGTGGTTTCAATGGCTCCATTCTACATCTCAATTGTCCAATTGGGAACCCTTTGTTCACCAAATCGAACTCCGATTTGGGCCTTCGTCCTTCATCAATCATGAAGCCAGATTGTTCAAGCTCCGCCAAACTTCCACGGTCACAGCCTATCTCCAGGAATTTGAGGGTTTGTCCAATCGTGTTCCCCGGCCCTCGACCAACAAAAGTCTCCTAAACTGCTTTTCTCTCGGTCTTCGGGATGAGATTCAACAGGAACTCTATATGGTGAAACCAACCTCTCTTCATGATGCCATGGGATTAGCAAGATTGGTGGAGGATAAGTGCAACGCTGGCCGTTTGAGTTTCAATCGACCACCATATCCTCGGTTGTTTCCAGCTCCGTCCACACCACCAGGACCCCGGCCTGCACCTCTTCCTATCAAGAGGCTATCACCTGCAGAAATGGCTGCGAGGAGAGAAAAGGGCCTCTGCTTTAATTGTGACGCCAAGTTTGTCCCGGGTCACAAGTGTAAACCAGTCGTGTTTCTCTGTTTGTTGGTGGATGCTGAGGATCCGCCGCCGCCGAATGTGGAACCTGCACCGGATGAATCCACTCCTCTACCCACGACTCCTGAAGAAGAGATGGTGATTCCAGAAGAGCCTAGTATATCCTTCCATGCTTTAATGGGACAAACTGGTTCCCTCTACATCGAGCTAGCCGGCACAATCAACGGCCATAACGCCGCTGTCTCCGGTCGATGGGGGCTCGACGAACAATTTCATTCAATCCCGACTGGCCGCTCATCTCCACTTACCAATTCAGGCATCTGCACACATGCGGGTCACCGTGGGAAATGGCGATGCGCTGTCCTGTGGGGGTGAATGCATCGGCGTGCCATTGATGATCGGAGGTGCGACATTTAATGTTGATCTCTTATTACCGCCTATTTACGGTCGTCGATTTGGTCCTAGGCGTCCAATGGATGCTCGCGATTAGGTCCAATTTTTATTTGATTATGAAAAATTTATGGATGGAGTTTAATTACAATGGGAATCGGGTTCGGTTGGATCGGGCTTACTCAACCCCAATTTAACTCGATTCGGACGGCGGCATTACAAAAAAATCGGGCTCGGACAACATGCAATTCTATCATCTTACCATCACATCCAGGTGACCCGCACCCGATTCCATTAGACTCGGATGCCCTCCGAGCTTTATTAACGCCCGTCGGTTCTCTCCTCGCGAGTTCACAGAGGTCTTTTTCCACACCGACTGGCCTTCCACCAGGGAGAGAGCATGATCACCATATTCCTCTGCTACCAGGTGCGCCACCAGTCAACGTGAGGCCGTATCGATATCCGTATTTTCGAAATCGAAATTGAGAAGTTGGTGGGTGAGATGATGACCGACGGCCCTCATCCCGACCAAAGCACGAGCCCCCTTCTCCTCTCCGGTTCTCCTTGTGAAGAAGAAGGACGGTACATGGCGCTTTTGTGTGGATTATCGAGCTCTCAACGCCGTCACAGTAAAGGATCGCTTTCCCATTCCGACGGTGGAGGAATTGCTTGATGAAATTGCCGGTTCCTGCGTCTTCTCTAAGTTGGATCTGCGTTCAGGCTACCACCAGATTAGAATCCACCCCACTGATGTGGAGAAGACGGCCTTCGTACCCCATGAGCCGGGCACTACGAATTCTTGGTCATGCCCTTCGGCTGAGCGAACGCACCGTCAACGTTCGAAATCCTTGATGAATTCGATCTTCGGGGCAAGTACTTAGAAAAATTCGTACTTGTTTTTTTTGATGACATTCTTGTTTATAGTCCAGACTGGAATTCTCATGTGGGACACTTGCGCGACGTGTTGGAGAGATTGCGCAATCATCGCCTGTTCGCTAAACTTTCCAAATGTGAGTTTGGGTGCACGAAGATTGGGTACTTGGGACATGTTATCAGTGGTGACGGGGTTGCTGTTGATCAAGACAAAATTCAAACAATTCAGGATTGGCCGCTTCCTACTTCAGTAAAGGGCCTGCGAGGCTTTCTGGGGCTTTGCGGTTACTACCGGCGGTTCGTGGCTCACTATGCTACATTGGCTGCCCCATTGACAGAGCTCTTGAGGAAGGATGCGTTCATCTGGACCTCCTCCGCTACTCAAGCATTTGAACAATTGAAGGAAGCCTTAACCCGCACCCCTGTTTTACAATTGCCAAATTTCAACGAACCATTCGTGGTTCAAACTGATGCCTCGGGTACTGGTGTTGGCGCCATTTTGATGCAACAAGGCCATCCTTTGGCTTACTTTAGTCGTCAGCTAAATCCGCGCCTTCAAGCCGCTTCCACATACGCCAGGGAGATGTTTGCTATCACAGAGGCAGTCAAGAAATGGCGTCAGTATCTTCTCGGTCGGCGCTTTACAATTCAGACCGACCATCGCAGCCTTCGTTCATTGTTACACCAGACCATTCAAACTCCAGACCAACAGCGGTGGTTGTTTAAGCTTCTTGGTTATGATTTCGACATTCAATATAAACCAGGATCATTGAATGGACCGGCAGATGCTCTGTCCCGCGTTCAAGGTGTATCTTATCATTCTCTGTTCGCCAGTTCACAACCTCACCCTATTATTTGGGATGCACTGCGTCGCGCGTATGCCGCTCACCCTGAAACAACACAGTTAATTTCGGCGGTTATAGCAAATCCTGGTGACCACCCCAATTATGCAATTAGAGATGGTATCTTGTTCTTCAACAACAAAGTCTGCATTCCTGATGAGTCGGCGCTTATTCCATTACTTTTGGCTGAATTTCATGCTACGCCATCGGGGGGTCACGCTGGCATTCAGCGTACCATGGCTCGAATCACCAGTGTCTTTCATTGGCCAGGAATGCTCAAAACAGTCTGTGATTTTGTCTCACAGTGCCCCACATGCCAGGCTTCCAAGCCGTTTAATCGTGCCCCTCAAGGGTTGCTACAACCGTTGCCGATCCCAGGGAAGATATGGCATTCAATATCGATGGATTTCATCACTAGTCTCCCACCATCCTGTGGCAAAACTACAATTGTTGTGGTGGTCGACCGTCTATCTAAACATGCCCACTTTGCGGCATTGGGGCCTACTATCACTGCTCCTCAAGTGGCAGAAATATTGGTGAGGGAGGTTATCAAACTACATGGAATTCCGGCACAGATTGTATCGGATCGTGACCCTATTTTTATGAGTCATTTTTGGAAGGAGCTATTCCGTCTTCAAGGGACAATGTTAGCAACTAGCAGTGCATACCACCCCCAAACTGATGGGCAGACCGAGGTATTGAATCGTTATTTGGAGGACTATCTCCGTTGCTTTGCCGCCGACAATCCCCGTCTTTGGACGCGTTTGTTGCCATGGGCGGAATGGCATTATAATACGGCTTGGCATTCGGCAATAAACATGACACCCTTTGAGGCCGTCTTTGGTCGATCACCGCCAACATTGACAGACTACATTCTTTCGGGAGTTCCACCGTGGCGAGCGTTGATGATCTCTTATACGGGCGGGCCCACTCGTCATCACGCCCTCCGTGAGAATTTACAACGTGCCCGGACTCGAATGAGGAATCAGCGAATGCCAAAGCGCAGCGATGTGGAATTTTGCCCGGTGATTGGGTACTCGAAGCTCCGGCAGTATCGGCGAGTTCTTTAGCCCGACGTACAACACACAAACTCTCAATGCGTTTCTTGGGCCTTTTCGGATCGAGGAACAATTGGCGCGGTAGCTTACCGTTTGCAATTACCGGAGACTGCTAAACTGCATAATGTTTTTCACGTCTCTCGGTTGAAGAGGTTCAAGGGTAGTCCAGACCAATTTATCAACCCATTACCTGCAAATTTTATAGGCCAGCATCCTCTTTTGACTCCCAAGTCTGTTATGAAGTATCGGGATATTATAAATGGTTCCCAGGTTGTTCCGCAGGTCTTGGTGCATTGGGAGGGACAGCAGGAGTCTGATGCTACATGGGAAGATACCCAGGCTTTCAAGGATACGTTTCCTGAATTTGCCCTTGAGGACAAGGGTGTGGTGAACCGGGGGACAATTGATGCACGGGGCTCAGCAGGTGGCACCGAGGAAGAGTAATCGCAAGAATCAAGGTGTCAAAGGAGTTAAATTCACAGATTTTTGTGATGAGTTAATGATTTTAGTATTAAGTAATTAGCGGATAATATAGTGAATTAGTGGTTATATAAAGGTTGTAATTTCTGGAGAGAAAAGTCCATTAGAGGGGTTGTTATTGTTGGTGGGACTGCTACTGCACGTGAGATGTTTGTGGAAATGCCCGGACACAGTGAGCGAGGTTGTTACAATCGTGATGGTGATTCGTTTATAAACCGAATCATTGAGTAAATGATAGCAAAGGAATATTTTTGCTCGAGTCTTGCCCCCCCCTGTCTTCTTCTCCAATTCTCATCCCTTTTCTTTTCCCTTCTCCTTCTTCTCTCCTCTCTTGAACCTCTTCCTTTCCTTTGCTGCATCAAACACTCTATATTGGGATCTAATTAATGCCAATAGACGCTAAAGATCATTGGCTTGTTATTTTAAAAATTATTTTTAAATTATTTTAAATATGCAAATTACGTTAACAACAACAACCCCCCTCGCCCGCCCGACGACCAAGGCAGGAAGAGCCTTCCATGTCCTTAACCGACCAAGGGTATTTTTGTTGGGCCCAGAAAATAGGCATCCATTCCTTCTAAGTTCTATAAAAACTTTTTTGGGCTCAAAATCATGTCTATTTGTTTATACTTTATATACACCCGACAAAATAATCAATCTATAGAACTTTAGAAGGTATGGATGCCCACGTTGGGCCCATTAATATAAACATAGTTTGGGCTTTTTTTTTCACTGTTTTTTTTAAAATAATTTTTCCTCAAATGAAGACGGATGATATCCAAA
>NC_052488.1:21149017-21182495 GCF_009730915.1 Dioscorea cayenensis subsp. rotundata
CGAATTATGAGAATTTTTCGGAAAATCAAATTAAAGCTTAAGAGGTTTTCTACGCCAGTGGTTATGCATGGGTCCATAGCATATGCTAGATAAATATCTCATCATGTACCTCTTAAAGCATACTTACATTATATATTTTTATTTATTCAAATTTGAAATTGTCGCAATTCATCTTCAATAAAATGAATGTTTATAATTTTTTATTACAATCCAAAGAGCAATGTGTCATTATAGTTGAATTGCATAAATTTGTATATTTTATTTTTTGATCATTTTTGTATTTTTTGTGGTAATGAATTTGGCATTGTATGAATTTAACAAGATGATGTAACTATGTAACTGAATTTTCTTTCAATCTTTTTTTTTTCTTGATGTTGTCTCAAAAAGATAAAATATTCATGAATATAATTGAAAGCTAAAAAGAGAGGGAATATATAGTGCAAGGAGACAACCACAGCAATGGCCACCATGTTTTGTGGGTATCATACATACCTCATGCTTGGAAATGGACTAGGGCACTTTTTCCACCATTCCCATTTCATGCTTCAAATTGCATATTATTCACATGTTTTTCTCACATTCCTCCAATAATGGATCTTTGGCTACATCTAAGCTTTATGAGTAAAAAACTTAGCTTTTATTTTACACGGTTTCCATTTTTTAAAAAAAAATAATAATTGGAGGATTTAGTCACAATAGTTGAAGACATTGTTGTGGCCTTGAATGTCACATAGAGGTATATATTACATTCAAAGAATAAAATGCAAGACATTAATAAAAAAAAATAATTAAAAAATATAATATAAATAAATATATTGAAGAAATGAAAAATAAAGATACTTCCCAATATGTGAAATAAAATAATCTTACCAATCCAAGTGGCTAAGAATTGAATCTTTCATTTATAGAATTTTTGATACTTCATCTCAGATTGATTTTAAGTTTACAATTCCAAACCATCGTATCAAAGTAAAAAAATAAAAGGAAGATGATCTATTTCATGAAATATGTTAAGTATTGGCTTGATATCCTTGGGATGAAGCCAAATTTTGATCTCTTTTAATCCAACGGTCTAGATTGCTCTATATATTGTTTATATAGGATTATGTTTATTGGATGTTGTGAGAAAGAGAGAGAGAGAGAGAGAGAGAGAGAGAGAGATAGAAAGAGAGAGAGAATTCTCTTGTATTTGGAGAGTGGAAAGAGTGGTGTAGAGGAGAGCTCTTGTTCTTGCTTGATCTCATTAAAAGCTAAAGGTAAGACCCTTGTTTTTGAGGTAAGGCTAGTTCTTAGAGCTTGGTAATCCTCTTGTGTCTTTATGCCTATTTCTTGTACTCTTGTACTCTTGTTTTTAGGGAAAAGCTCTGAGAGCTGATTTTATTAATGTAAAGCAAAAGATACAATGAGTTCAATATTACAAACAACCAAAGAAAAACCAAAACAAAACAACAAAGCAAATACAACCAAGATAAGAAGAAAAACAAAGAGATCGAAAAGACAAAAGCCACTATACGGAAGGCTAACATAACCTGAGTCGGCAAGTCTCGTCCTTGGAAGAGCAGTCGTCAGAGTGCAAATTAATAGCAAAAGATGCTAGCTTGAATGCTGGGAGGCCCAAAAGCTTAGGAATAACATCGCAAATGAGGATGTCCCACAGTAGACAAGAGAAGGTTGATGCCGAGGACCCAAGCTTGAAGTCTCCGGACAGAGTTGTGATTTGAGGAGAGGGATTTAGTAGTAGCAGGGGATGAGATGAAAAGATGCCTGATCATGATCCCAGTGTCCACCATGGCTTGAAGAGCAAGGTTGATTGCCAATAAGTTTGCCTCTGCAACGCTCGTGGCATGAATAGGACAAGCACCTGCAACCAACACAGAACAATTAGTGGAAACACAAAAGAAACCAACACCACCTACCTCAGATGCCTCACTCCAGAAGCTAGCAATGAATAGAAAAGGACCATCATTCATAGTGAAGTTGTTAAGGAGCAACCGCCACCCAAACTGATCAGCATGAACAAGTGAAAAATCTTTAGCATGGGCAATAGCCCGAGAAACGATAACCTGACTGGAAGCAGAGTAATTCCGAAAAATTTTATCACAACGATTCTTCCAGATAAACCATGTTGTGGCGGCAACAACAACTTTAACATAGGAATTATTAGAAGCACAAATAAGCCACTCTCCAGAACAGAAAAGCATCCAAACAATTACCAAATAACAGAGCAAGCTTCTGAAAATCCCAAGCTCCATTGTTACAGAAATCAGCAACATTCAAGGATATAAGGTCCAAAGACATATTAATGTATGTAGGCTTTAATGAGAAAGGAATTTCAGAACACCAAGGATGATGCAACAAAGAAGTTTGTTCTGGGTTAACAGAGCTAACTCGCATATTAGATTTTAATTTAGAAGCAGAATAGCAGAGCCCCCTGTAAAACCAAGAACAACCCGCCGGGATAGGGTCCCTCCAAACATTAAACACGCCATATTTAACATGCAAAATATTAACCCAGTAATAGTCTTCATTATTGAGATACTTAAAGACATTTTTAGCCATAAGGGCATGTTTAGCAAGGACAAGGTTTCTGATTGCAAGACCCCCTCAGATTTAGGAATGGTGAGTTCATTCCGAGTAACAAGATGGATGCCTCTTTCCATTGCTACTCTTGCTCAAAAGAATCTCCTAACAATTCTATTAATCTCCATTAGGATAGAATCATAGATAGGATAGATCGAGAGATAGTAGATGGGAAGGGAAAAACAAAGAAGAATTAATAAGGACGACTTTTACCAGTAGGGAAGCTTGGAATGCATCCATCTAGAGCAACGAGACTTAATATTATCAGTAAGAACATTAAAGGTTGCTTTAGCCAAACGCTTAGGAGATATAAAGATCCCTAAATATTTAAAAGGAAAAGAGGCAGCAGAAAACCCAAGAATAGACTGAATTCTAGAGGCCATATGCTTGTTGATCCAAGAAGGGAAATAGATAGCAAATTTAGAGGCATTAGGAAATTGACTGGAAATTCTACCAAAAAAATCCAAACAAAACTTGATAGCCCTAGCAGCAGGTCTGGAGGCATGAGTAATGATCACAAGATCATCAGCGAACATAAGATGATTAAAATTAATTCTAAGCCGATTATCGAACCCTGGAATCAGTCCATTGATAAGGGCATAATTAAGCATGGAAGTAAGATTTTGGGCAACAAGAATAAAAAGGTAGGACGAGATAGGATCTCCTTGGCGAATACCACGAGAGGAGCTAATCCAGGGGGTATGATTGCCATTGATAAGAAAAGCAAAAGAGGTAGAAGTGAGGCAAGTTTTTATCCAAGAGATCCAAATAGAAGGGAAATTCATTTTGGTAAGAGATCCAAATAGAAGTGAGGCAAGTTTTTATCACTCCAGCTAATGGTGTCATAAGCTTTTTCCACATCTATCTTAATTAACATCCTAGGGGGTTTTACTAATCGGGCTTCAAGCTATGCACAACTTCCCTGCAAGGCTATGATATTATCAAAGGGACAAATGACCGAAACAAACCCACTGTTCACGCCCAATGAGACTTGGGAGAACAAGCTTCAGGCGATTGGCCAGAATTTTAGAAATAACCTTCGACAAACATCGCATAAGGAGATAGGACGATAGTCTGAAATGGAGCTAGGATTATCTTTCTTAGGGATAAGGGCAATGAAGGTTTTACCCCAAGAATTGACAAAGAAGAGTTAGTAAAGAAATGATTAATAGCAAGCAAAAAGACTATCACCTATGTCATCCCAGAAAAAACGATAAAACTCAGCCGTAAACCTGTCAGGACCCGGACTCTTACCCAGAGGAAGGTCAAAGACAGTCAATTGAACCTCCTCCCGAGTAACATTACGAATCAAAAAGTCACAATCAATAGCTGAAAGGTGAGGGAGATCATTAGGAAGATCATTCAGAATGCTAGAGAAAGAATCAGAAGAAGAGCTCGACCAAAGATGAGAGTAAAAATTCATAAAAGCATTCTGAATACCAGTGCAGTCAGAAATTAAATTACCAGACAGATCTCGTACCTGGGATATGGAGTTAAAATGCTTGCGAATACGAGTGACATTGTGAAAGAATTTGGAATTATTGTCTCCATCACAAACCCAATTCAGATGTGCATGCTGGGCCCATTTTTTGGTGTTTTGTTTCTCGAGAGCAGAGTAACTAGCATACATCTCCTCTAAATGAACCTGGGATTCTGCATCAAGAGAGTCAGCCAACTCCAAAGTAGAAATAATATTCTCAGTGCAACGAATGCCAGAATCAAGATTGGTAAGACCAGTTTTACACCAATTTAGAATGTTAGAGCGGGAACGAGATAATAGATGAGTAAAGGAATGAAGAGGGTTACCATTAGGAGAGAACTCCCAAGCCCTGCGGACTGCCAAATGACAACCAACATAATCCAACCAATAATTATTAAAACGAAAAGGACTACGAGTATAACTATTAGCATATCTAATAATAAGCAAAAGAGGGGCATGGTCAGAAGAAATCTTAGGAAGATGCTTAAGAGTATACGAATGACACTTCGAAGACCAATCCAAATTAATCAATCCTCTATCAAGACGGGCCCAACGCCTAGCCGTCCCGAATTGCTTATTGCACCAAGTAAACCTGGGACCAGAGAAATGCAAATCGAGGAGATTATTAGTATCAATAAAATCAACAAAGTGACGGGCCTTACGAGCATAATAGGAATAGGAACCACCCATGTGCTCATCCCTATTACAAATGGCATTAAAGTCACCAATAATTAGCCACGGAACCAACACAGAGGCGATCCTGGATAACTCATTCCACAAAGAACATTGAGTATGGAAACGAGAAGAAATATAAATAACAGAAATAATACAATTACCCATATAATCCGAAGAGATAATGAGATGCAGAGCCCGCCTAGAAATGGCAATTGGAGTAACCTTACCGAGAGATTTCTGCCAAGCGACCAGAATTTCACCTGAATACCCCTCTGCAAGGATTGCTATCCAATCCCAGGAACTAGGAAGACAACGACAGAAGCGATTAACCCGGCTATCATCAGCTCTCGTTTCTGTAAGACAAATCATGGAAACTCGGATGAGTTTAGTAACTTGATTAGAGGTATCCCTCGCAGAGATTCCCCTGCAATTCCAACAAATAGCTTTGAACATACTCATAATCAAAAGAAAGGAACACACAAAAATAAAGAGTAAAATCATAGAGAGATAGATTGTGCCCATCATCTAAGACCAATCAAACACTACGCCCCATTCCCCGATAGCTCAACCCTGCCCTTCTTGAGAGAAGGCATAGCAGCTTGCGAGCCTTTCCGAATCAAAGCATCCCGCCTTGCCTCCGATTGACAATGACTCAGGGTCATTAAATCATCAGGCTCTTCACCGTCAGTCATCTCATCAATCGCTTCCTCCTCAAGGACCCTTCCGCATCATCTACTCAAAGATCGGGGGTTCTCCTCGAGAGCCGTGGAAACGCCGATCAACAATCATCGAACGAGAGGGAGAGAGTCATCCATTTCTCGAGGAGAGGTCAAAGGAAAAAGAAACACGGACTGACCGGGGTGGCGAGGATGCTCTCACACGAGGAAGAGTCGGGTTGAGAGTCCCAAGGGGGGTAGGTGAAACATGGGGCATGGGGTCGGTATGCTGGTCAGAGATAATGTCAGAGACCATATCCCTAGATGAGGCAGGTTTGGGGTCCCTAGGAAAAGCACCATTGGGGTCCACAGAAAAGAGAACATTAGGGTCCCGAGAGAAAGAAGACGTGCCACTGACAAGCGGAAGTGTCGTCTGCAGAGCAGGGTCTGCAGGAGAGGTCACCTCACCATTAAGAGTCTCAGAACGAGGAGCACGCGAGACAAACAAGCCACCACGTATACCCCCACTACCCGAGCCTCTGACATCGATCCCATCGAGATGTTTCTCGGCTACCTCGGCTGCAGTCACGTGATTAGTACGAGGCCTATCACTGCGACCACGGCCGCGACCACGCTGGCGAGTGACCAACATCCAAGGGCCAAACTCCGACTCCGAGATAGGAACGGGAGGCTTCATTGAGGCATCCATCATCGAGGAATCCGGAACAGCATCGTCCGAGCCCATCGTCCGAGCTGCAGCACCTGTAATCGAGCCAGAACCTACCGCCAACCCCCGTTGAGAACGGAGGGGTGGATTGGATCCACTGTTTCCAGTTGCCGCCACTCCAGGACACGAGTTGGATCCATGTCCGACCATTCCACAAGAGTAGCAGAACGTAGGAAGCCGTTCATACAAAACCAAAACAAAGACACGATGAGAATTATCTCCAACCCAAAATCCACGACACGGAGGTTTTGAAAGATCGATTTCAATGCAAACTCTCGCGAACTTGGACCGAGCTAACGTAAATAGTAAGATCATCCACCTTCAAAGAAAGGGCCAAGATGAGCAGGTGAGCGACTCAAGAGTCTCACCATCCCAAAAAGTCTCACGGGAAGGTTATGAAGTTGAACTCCCGGATGGCCGCCGTATTGAGCTTGGCAAACGTCGGCTCAAAAAACAGCTTCCAAGGAGAGAGCTGAAGTATGATGCCATTGATGGACCAAGGACCATCCTAAAGGAGCTTTTGCATGACCATATGAGATCCACAACGAATTAAGAGAAAGCCATTCGGGAGATCGGAAATGCAAACCTCGCCCGATCTCAATCTATTTTCGCCAGAGAAGATCGACCACTTGCTCAAAGGACTGGGGGCTTGCCAAAGAACTTACCATAGAGTGCTCGAAATTTCATACTGAGCTCTACCAAGAGCTTTCATCATCTACCAAAGACATGACTCGGAAGAAGACGCCTTTGATTTTTGTCAAAAATCACGGGATTATGGAGGGGAGAGCTAGTAACAATGCGGGTGGCTTGGGAAGCGATTTGAGCCCGTGACCTAGGGTCAGGTTGCTTTGAATGGTCATCTATCTCGCTCCCGCTGCCATGGCGAGGGAAGGAGGTTGAAGAGAGAACGCCGGAAGGGGTTGAGAGAAGACTTATTTTAGTTGTTCTAGAGATAATATCTTGTACTCTTGTTATCCCCCCATGATATAGTGAAGCATTGTTCTCCCGTGGATGTAGGCTTGTTCTCAGACGAACCACGCTAAATTGGTGTTTTACTTTATTCTTGTGAGATTGGTCAGCATGTTATCCTTGCATCGCTTCATTCATCGTGTGATTGCTAGGTATCGTGATATCAGCATACCAAAGTTGTTTCGACTGAATGCCACACTAATTCCAAGCTTCCTCACACGCAACAAAATCAACTTAGAATCTAACGTGTACACTCGGAAGGGTTTTGTTGAAAAATGGTTCAATTAAAGTATGCACCCTCTCACTCTCAACTATATAAAAATCAATATCTGTGAAAATTAAGGAGATCTATAAACATCAAAGAGAGTTTTTCAATTTTATATATAAATTAAATATGCTTATTTTCTTGTATAAATTAAATGTGCTCATCTTTAAAGGTCAACAAAAACAAAATTCAAAAGGACAACAATCTTTTGATCTATTAACATCAAATCCCTATATAGAATATTCATGTTCTTGTTAAAGAAGTGTGTTCGGACCTGGGCTCAAATAAAGTGATGACATAAATTTGTTAAGATAGTAACTCTTTGTATGTGTAAGCCTCTGACATGTGGTTTGTTCAAAAAAATCTTCTCGTTCTCCTTCTAAGGTTACATATCGGGGAGGTTTATCTCTAGGAGATCAATCAAATCATAGTAACTGGTTCATTTTTATATCCATTTATTCTTTGATTTGTCATTTGTCGATTTATCAAAAATAAATAAATAGATATGGTCTACTAAGCTCCGTAAATAAACATTGGATGATAATAAAAATATCAATTAAATATTTGTTGTAAATTTCGTTGTCATCTTACCCATTCAATCTATCTTTATATATAAAATGAATTATAACAAAAATAAAAATAAAATAAATGAATAAAATAAATGGTTGATGATTTGCCATGTGAAAGTTGAGTGATGATGGAGAGGACCACCACCAATTTAATGCCCACTGGTGCTCTTTCTTCTGAGCCATGAATTGGGTCTTCTCAATACCAAGGAAAGCAATAGTAAAACGCTGTTATTAAATCTTTGCTTTTAAATTAAAATTAAAATATAAATATAAAATTACTTTTATTTTACCTCGTGAACACATTTGGGCTCTTCCCGTTTCACTTTCGTTTGGTCACGGCTCATTCTTTTCCCACTTGTATAGTTGTACTCATATTCGGTGTTAATTTATGTTTTTATCGTTATTACTAATATCAAAACTATTTTTAAATTTTTATTAAAATATTAATAGCGTGAGATTGCATAAAAAAAATTTCAAAAGCAAAATTAAAAAACTAAATAAAAAAATATAGGAAGAGATTTCATAGTTTGTTAAATATATTATGTTTTAAATATAGGAAGAGATTTCATATTATTAATAACAATTTAATTTAGTAATACCAATAGTCATGTTTGTTTATTTATCTTTTACAGGTGACTTGTTCACTTCTTTAAAAATAGTAATAAAAAATAATACAATTTAACCTCATATATATATATATATATATATATATATATATATATATATATATATATATATAACTTCATATATATATATATACCATGGCCTTTGGGTCAATTGGTATTGGGTTCTTTGTAGGGCATTTGTTTTGGGGAAAACCCGAGATCGAACCTCATGTTCTACGCAAAATGAGAGCACGCACGTGTACGTCTCTGAATTATGGTGCTTGTCGCATTTCTAATATATATATATATATATATATATATATATATATATATATATATATATATATATATGTGTGTGTGAAAATGATATCTTGACTTAGATTCAACATTTCAAATAGTATACATATAATTTAAAAATGGTTGTGAATGCAATGTCTTATTCTAGATAATTGTGATGTCTACTCAAAGAAATGGATTTGTTATTTTATTGTCTTTAGTAGTTGATGGGTTATTTTCACCATGATTAATTAATTATTTATGATATACGAAACCAGACAAAATATTTCATTTCATTTATATTTGCATAAATACACATCAATGAACTTTCAGCGGTTGATCATACTTTCTTCTCTCTTTTTTTTTTAAAAAAAAAATTATTTATTTATTTTTATTTATAAAAAAATTCCACGTTTAGACAACAAAAAGACAAAAAAAATAAAAATAACTTCATAGTTTTTACTTTTTGGGTTCATAAATTTTTAGTATTATTGAAATTCACATTTACTTCAAAATACACATTATATTGTTTTTTTTATATTTGTCTCTTTATGGTTTTATCTATATTAATTTTAAAAAATGTGTATAAATAAATGGAGAGTTATGTTCGTGTTGAATTTTCAAAAGTTAAAACAATTATAAAATAAACATTAAATGATGATTGTTAGTGCAATCACGACTATTTATCGCGACGATTTGACTGCACCAAGCTGACGCGTGGAACCAGGGTGACAAAGATAATCGATGACGCTAAAGACGTGATACATAGCAGGGGAGACTCTGGAGTCAAGTGCAAAACATCTCAAGATCTTGATGGAGTTTATTTTTAGTAAGTCTCTCAACACTGGAGCCAAATATCTCGAAGATCGTGATGCTAAATTTCTTTAAAGATCTTGGATGGAGTTATTTTTGGCAACGCCTTACAACTCGAAGACAAGATCATATCGAGACCATATTTTGAGGTGATTTGATTGAAGATTAAATATGGTGGAGCTTAATTAAAGAAAGATCTATTCATGGTGTGAATGAAGGAGATATGATTTGAAGAATCCTTGATGAGAATCATCGAAGTCATTAACTAAGAAGATTTGAGGACCAAACTTGGGTGAATTGAAGATCAAGTTTGGAGAATCTTTGAAGACCAAATTTAGGAGAAGTTTGGCAAGTTTCATGGAAGGCAGCAGGGACGTCGCCTGCGATGGGGACTCGCGTGATGAGGAGGCGAGGAGGTAGGCTGAGTTCTGGGCGATCGGGATCGGGAGATTTGGGCTGCATCGACTCGGACTAAGCATGGCCAGGGAGGTTGATGGGTCTTGAGGTCGTCCCATGACGTAACTGAACTCGGTCAAGTCGGTCAGAAGAGCCATGTTGCGAACTTATGTTACTGGGGGAGTTCTGCAATGACTAATTTTGAGCGGGTGTTTTTAAATTAGTAGTCGCGGAGATTCTAAAAGAGGTATGTCGTTATATTTGGGACGCTGAGGCGTCTATATAAGCTCACCTTGCTCAGAGATCAGGAGTGCGACTCGAGTGACTCTTCGAGGAGAGTGAGCGAGAGCCCAAACAATCTAGAGCGTAGTGATCTTTATCGCTGAGAGTCGTGAGGACAAGTGTTTCAGTACTCATCTATTTTTACCTCTTTTGTAGTGGATTGCTTTATCTCCCGGCCTTGGCCAGTACGTAGGCGAGTGAGCCTGAACCCAGGTTACCAATGTTGTGTGTCTCCTCGTGTTGTTTGCGTGCTTTTTCTTTATCGATTTGTGTGAGACTCGTGAGTGCTTAAGTGCCACTTATCACCCACAAACCACAACGGATAACTAACAAAGCGAGTATCGGAGCCTCGTCGCCGCTTTCACTTTGGTTTCAAAGTCGGCGCAGGTCTCAAACAAGTTCCATCGATGGCCGAAAAGAAGGAGCTCCGTCACACGCACCACCGCTTAGCTTAACGGATCCAACTATCCATATCGGAAGGCTCTGCATGAAGGCGCTTTATCAAGTCCATCAGATGAAAAGTGCATGGAGTCGTCAGGAGAAGGATGGTCTCCTCCTACTCTAGTCGATGAAGACGAACGTGATTACGAAGAAGAAAAGTCGCTGAGTGTCGAAGACACGCAAGAAAGCTAACGCCAATGGGAAAGCTCTCAACGCAATCTTTGGGAGGAGTCGATGAGGAACCAGCTCAAATATATCGCGAACATGCGAGTGTGCCAAGAAAGCTTGGGAGATTCTTCAAACATTACAATGAAGGTACCAACTTGGTAAGAGAATCCAAACTTCAAATGTTAACAACTATGTTCGAAAAATCTCGTGATGGGAGAAGATGAGACGATAGCCATGTTCAATGCCAAATTGATGGACATTGCAAAATCGCCTACCGACTCGAGCAAGGACTATTCAGATAAGAAGCTAGTTCGGAAGACACTTAGATCTCTCCCAAGAAGATTTTGATGCAAAAATCTCAGCAATGAAGAAGCTGAGACATCTCAACTATGAAACTGGATCGAGCTGATGGGGTCTTTTGCAAGCATATGAGATGAACCTCAATCCTCGAAAGAAGAATAGAAGATATAGCCTCGAAGGTTGAAGCAATAAAATGGAAGGAGTTACAACATCGCTGTTATAACTCGAGGATGTAAGACGAAGAGGATAGAGAAATTGTTTTCTTGTCAAGAAAGATGCGATGACATGCTCAGAAGATACAAGACACAAGGCAAGAAATTTCAAAGAAAAGATGGTCTAAATAAAGAAAAGGAAGAAGTCGAAGATCATCACAAAAAGGGAAGAAATTGAAGATCGTCCTCATAAAGATCAAGTGTAGAGAACGTGGAGGCTTTGGGCACTATCAGCTCGATCGTGCTAATACTCTCGAAAGAAAGGAAAATCACTCGAATGCTAGATGGAGTGATGACTCGGGATGGTAGTACTGAAGAAAACGATGAAGGAAGTCTGAGCAACCATCATACGTCATTTCCTGCTGTGATGAATGGATCCACGCCTGTTGCAGAATATGTTGCAACATCAGCTACAACATCCATTGAAACTGACAGTGAGTACAATGAGGTAACATGTAAAATGATCTTCTCACAAGCTATAAACTCATAACTGAACATGATTTAATGATATGATGTTGCAAAACCAACGCTTGGAGGAAGAGTTGAGTATATGTAAAGAAAAGCTGTTCAATAATCGAGAAGACCTCGACTCCACGAACAAGGGTACCGCTAAGCTCGACGAGATTCTTTCACTTGAAGAACTAGTAAAACCCGCCATGGTATCTGGGTATATCTGAGAAAGCTCAGTGTCAAGACGGAAGATCTCGTGGAGTTGTGTTTGTCAAGTCAACTCGCCCAACAAAAACGTTAAAGAAAAACAAGTCAAAGCAAGGGAAGAACCAAAAAGTCGAAGCGCCTACATGCTTTCATCGTGAGAAACCGGCCACATAAGACCCAAGTGCAACAAATCGAAAGAAGACTTGAAAAAGTGGAAGAATAATTGGACATGAAGAAGCAATCATTAAAAAGAAAAGTCGAGGGAAGACTATTATAATCAAGAAATTGTGGATTCGAAAAGGTGAAGTACCAAGAGAAGAAGAAGAGTCCTCCAATTCAGGTTCAAGATGGTGATAAAATCAGACAGTGTACAACACTATGGTACAACAATCAATATGTCGACTGAGGTCCCATGAAGTCAATAAAGCAAAAACACTCAAGGAGTGAAAAATCTCTTGATGTCTCTCAAAGTTTATCAAAAAAACAAAAAAGGGGAAATAAAAAGGAGGGAAAATATTATTCAAAAAAGGAGAGGGATTATTTTTTTGAGATCGAAAGGGTGCCTTGGAAGTTATAACTAATTAATGGGGGCATAAAAACCCTAATATCCCAATTTGTTTCCAAAAATTGTTTTTGAAATCAGAAGTAAGCAAAGGAGAAGGCGAAGAGCAGAGAAGAAAAAGATGAGGACAAAGAGGACGGCCCGCCGTGCTCCACCGACCCCACAAGAAATCGTCGCCCGAATGCATGGAAGTAAGGGATGAGAGGGACTCGATTCTCGAGGAAGCCCACCAAGGAGAGAAGAATCGAAGATTTGGGGGAAAGTCGATCTGTCCCTTATGTTTCTTCTCGTGATGCTCAAGTAAGAGAAGCGGAACATCGCCTCAAGACTCGGCCTTGATAGCCAAAGACGAGATGATCTTTGAGATGGGTTCGTGAGTCTTTTCCAGAGCCCATGTTTTGGAGAACAGAGGAAGACGAATCAGAGGACTCCACCACTCGCTCCAAAGTAGGGAGAAGGTTCGAAAGAAGCAACAGTAGGGATGAAGATACCGCAGAAAAAGAAGCGAGTACCAAGCACAAGGTAAGAAACTATTGGAGAAAAGCGAGGACTGTATGCTCCTCACTAGTGTCGAAGAAGAGGTCGCTACTATTCTAAGCTGAGTTCTGGGTGATCTACACCGACACTGTCAAGCACCCTATAGAACGAACATGTCACGTAACCGGTTATAACATCTTCTCGCAACATCCGCCAGCTCACATAGTTCTGACGAGATCCCACTCAAAAAGATCGAGTTGCTCTAAATTAGCTAAAGTGGAAGAAAGTAGCGTCCCGAAAAGAAGGCCCAGCCAAGGAAGAAAAACCCTGAAGAAGGAGAAGGTTAACAAAAAGAAAGTCTTTCTCTCGAACCCGAAGTAGAAGCTTCCCCTAGTGCACAAGAGAAGATGTACTCAAGCAACAAAAACAGGGGAGAAACCATCGCGAAGCTCTAAGAAAGAAAAGAAGAAGAAAGCAACCCAACCGTGAAAAAGACGGTCGATGAAAACGTATTTTATGACAAAGCATCCAAGAAGAAGTTTCGAATCTGTTGAAGGGAGAGGAGTTGTGGTTGAAAGAATGATTGATGAAGGAGCTTTTGAGAAGTATGGGTTAACTGAGCTGCTGCAACAAAGAAGTTTATACAAGTCTGCAACATTTCCAGAAAGCTACAATTTGTCATCGTCCATGAGTTTTACAGTAATTTACTACCATCTGACAAAGGCATTACTAGAGTCTATGTTCGAGGTAAGTGGATCCCGTTTACTCCCACTTGTCTGAATAAATTCTTGGAGTTTAAAACCAGAGGTGAAAGGAAAACTATGAAGAAGGGCTTGAGTCGAATGAAGAAGCTCGAAAAGAAATCATCTGGAGGAAGAACGGAGTCATGGGGAGTAGAAACAAGACTCGAAAGATCAAACCTTACGGCCAAGTACAATGCTCTGCTTTAGACTTGGCATTCGAATTGGTTACCGACCCCGCACAATTCTAGCATAAGCGAAGGAGCTCGCACTTTTATTGTTCGTCGTTGTCACTGGCAAGAAGTTCAACTGGGAAAGCTGATTTTCGAATATTGTGAAAAGAAGTCGATCTGACAAGCTCCTCGACATCACTTGGGTATCCCTGATCACTGTCGCAAGATTTGTTAGCAACATGGAGTACAACTCGTGAAGGGAGAAGCGATCACAAGAAAGTGAAGAAGCTAAAGATTTCTCAGAAACTGTTCAGCCCAGGTAAGAAGATTGATTTACCTGTAGGAAGGGTGTCTCCACCATCAATGCCTGAAGATGACGAAGAGGCAAATCTATTGGTAGAAGAAGAATACGAGAAGATGTCTGAAAAGAGCAACTAGAAGATGCGGAGAGGAAGGCAACGAGCATTATCTCGCAAATTGTTCATCATCGCAAACAAAAAGCGTAAGATTCTATCTCGTCTGAAATTCTTGAGAAGAAGAAGTAAAGAGAGAAGACGATGGCCACGACTCGTGGGGAGATGAAGACCGGAAACTCGAAGATAGGGGAGTTCTGAAGATGGTATAACAAAGCTTGCAACAATTCACGAAGACTTCGCAGATCAATTACGCTCACAAAGGGGGAGAAGTGCTTGCACTGCGATCGACTAGTTATGTGTTTTTCATTTGAACATTTAGTCTTATTGTGTTAAACATTGTTATGTTTTGTCGGGCTCATTATGGTTAATCGATTATTTGTCTCACTAGTCATAGCTTGTAATATTTTCTCAAGTATTTTGTAGCAACTAGATGATATCTTGTCGGTGACAGTAGTTTCGCTCTCCAGCTGATGTTGTTCTCGAAGTAGTAATACGCCGAGCTTAGTCCGCGTCCGTGTCGTTGTAACAGAATGTTGTAACAGAGTCATCCCGTGCGAGGCAGCGCAGTCAAATTACGCCAGTGGGGAGATTGTTAGTGAACCGCGACTATTTATTGGCATGATTTGACACCTAGACCACGCTGACGTGAAAACCAAGCATGACAAAGCATAATCGATGACGTGGCAAGAGTGACGTATGGCAAAGGAGACTTGAGCGCAAGGCAAACATCTCGAAGATCTCGATGGAGCTATTTTTAGTAAAGTCTCAACACTGGAGCCAAATATCTCGAAGATCATGCTGGTTATCTTAAAGATCTCGTGGAGTTATTTTTAGCTAACGCCTTTACAACTTGAAGACAAGATCATATCAAGACCATATTTAGGTGATTTGATCAAGATTAAATATGCGGAGCTTAATTAAAGAAAGATCTATTCATGCGTGTGAATGAAGGAGATATGATTTGAAGAATCCTTGACTGAGAATCATCAAGTCTATTAACCAAGAAGATTCGAGCGACCAAACTTGGGTGAATCAAGCATCAAGTTCGAGAATCTTCGAAGACCAAATTTAGGAGAAGTTTGGCAAGTTTCACGGAAGACGCACAGAGGACGCGCCCTGCGAGGTGGATCATGCGGACGAGGAACCGAGGAGGGAGAGCAGATACGGCAATCGGATCGGAGATTCGGGTCCGATCGACTCGGACTAAGCACCACCGGAGGTTGATGGGTCTCGAGGTCGTCCCGCAACGTAACCGTAACCTCACCAAGTCGCTAGATCGTAATATGTCAGTAAACTTATGTTACAACGGAGTCGCAATGCACTAATTTTAGCATGTGTTTTTAAATTAGTAGCTCGCTGAGATTCTAAAAGAGGTATGCTGCATATATTCGGGACGCCGAGGCGCTCATATAAGCTACCTCGCTCGTAGATCAGTAAGTGCGACTCTTGAGTGACTCTTTCGAGGGAGAGCATGCGTAGCACCAAACAATCTGAGAGGTGAAAGTGATCTTTATCGTCGAGAGCGCTGAGCTGCATGTCGTTCAGACTACATCTATTTTTACCTCTTTTAGTGGATTGTTTATCTCCCGGGCCGGCCCCCGCACGTGAGGCTTGAGCTGATGCCTAACCCAAGTACTCAATGTCTGCCTTGCGCTCTGCTTTGTCGCTTTTTCTTTTATCGATTTACTATGGACTTTCCGGAGTGCTTAAGTGCTACTTAATACCCACAAACCACACCGGAGGAACTAACAATGATCTTACTGCATCTTAGATTAGAGACATATATGATAATTAAACACCTAGATTAGTGTTTAACTAAGGCCCATAGAATTGAGGACAAAACTATCTATGGTCTCTATTGGCTAGAATAAAAATCAAAGCGCAAAAAAAAATTTAAAAATAATAATAATAATAATTTGGTCAAACCTAACTCGTTTTAATACCCGGTTAGTCAATTCAAAATAATCAGGCCCTCAAACTCTATGTTCGCACATAGATTTAATCCAAGCACGTTTCCTTTTTCCTTAAAACCTTTTTTTTTTCAAAAAAATAAAATAAAATTCAATTAACAAATAAAAAAAATGTTTTTTTCAAAAAAAGGAAATTATTTTTGTTTGTAAATAAGCTTGGTCATTGCTCTGAGTGGAACCGGCATTTTTCTTATCATCTCTCATTCAACATGAAAAAAAAAAACCAAAATACCATTCAATAAATAATTCAAAACATGGTTAAAAACTATTTAGTATTTTGATTTAAAAAAAAAACACCACCTTAAAATTAAAGAATTATAATTTTGGCTTATACTAAATTAATGTTTTTAAATATCATTCATTAATATTTATCATTTAGATTTCTCTTCCTATGACATTGGTTTCAATATTTATACATCAATTAATTATCATTGTCATTGTCCATCTCTTCTCATTTTAATTAGTGAAACATCATTTATGATTTTTTTTAAATAATAATGACAAAAATAATTGTGAACCATAACTGAGGTATCTGATTAGAAATATCAAGGTCTTGATATGCAATATAACAAAACAATGAATTCTGAATCTTTCAAAGCACTAAATAATTAACAACCATCTAAAACAGTCCTTTTTTCACCTAAAATTATTAATATCCACAAAACAGCAACAGCCAAGAAATCTCCCAGCCTTACTGTAACCTCTTAAATATCAAACAAACAAAATTTAAAACTAAAAAAAAAAATCAAAATCAAAATTAAAAATTAAAAATTAAAAAGAACCAACCTTGTACCTTCTCTGCTTTCCAAGTTGATGCTCTTGATGACTCTTTCTCCCTCTTCTTCTCTAGTACATAAAAGCCATTAACATACCAAACAGAGCCATTAACACCACCACCACCACCACCACCACCACCAACAACAACAACAACCAAAAGCCTTTGCTTTTCCTCTGAATCTCTTTGATCCATCCATGGCTTCTTGCAAAGCAGTTCTTGGCCTTCCCATAACTGAAAAGTCTTCTTTCATTCCAAGCTCAAGTTCACTTTTCCTAAGAGGAACAAAACAGAGCATGCTCTGTTTCAATAACTCTCCTCTTGTTTTCCCATTAGATCAGAGAAGAACATGCAGATCAATCAAAGTTAAAGCTCCAGTGGCATCAGTTAGTGAGGAGGTGAGAAAGAAGGTTGTCGAGAACCCGAGAAAGCTTAAGGTGCGTGCCGCGGTGACGGTGAGACGAAAAAACAAGGAGGATTTCAAGGAAGCTCTTGTCAAACAACTTGATGCTCTAACTGATAAGATTGGAAGGAATGTAGTTTTGGAGCTCATCAGCACTGAAGTCAATCCAAGTAATACTTTCTTTCTTTTTAAATTTGTTTCTTTTTGTATGCTCTGTTTTTCTTGATTCTTACATAAGTTAGAAATATTTTCAGAGACTAGAATTCAGAAGAAGAGTGGAGAGGCAGTGATCAAGGATTGGTATGAGAAGAAGAATGTAAAGGGAGAGAGGGTTGTTTACACGGCAGACTTCACCGTCGACACAGCTTTCGGGCTTCCCGGAGCGGTGACGGTATTGAATCGGCACCAAAGGGAGTTCTTCTTGGAGAGTATAACAATTGAGGGGTTCGAGTTTGGTCCTGTTCACTTCCCTTTGTAATTCATGGGTTCAATCTACAAAAGACCACTCGACTAAAAAGAATCTTCTTCAGTAATCAGGTGAATTTCGTATAAAAGTATTTATTTATGTTAGATGCAAACCAAATATATTATCTGAAATTTGTTCTATCAGCCTTATTTGCCGTCAGAGACACCGGAAGGATTGAAAAGAGCTAAGAGAAAAGGAACTGAAAAGAGATAAGGGCAACGGAAAGGGGAATCAGAAAAGCTTTCCGATCGAGTTTATGATTATGCTACATATAACGATTTGGGTAATCCTGATAAAGGGCCGGAGCTTGTTAGACCGATCTTAGGTGGTAAAAAGATCCCTTATCCTCGGCGTTGTCGAACCGGCCGTCCTCCAACTGACACCGGTGAGCTTTCTAAATCTTCAAAAAGTTATACATTCTTTTGACTATAAGCATTGTCTTGAATTCAATTTGCCAACTTGAACCAAGTAGTCAATGGGAATCCACACCTGCCAACTTGCCAACTTGCCAACATATGAATGAGAAACAAAGACTTGGTCTAAAATATTAATCAAAGTTTGTAATGTTGCTGTTTTAGATTTGCTGGCTGAAAGTAGAGTAGAGAAGCCACATCCAGTGTATGTTCCAAGAGATGAAGCATTTGAGGAGTTGAAACAAGGGGCATTCTCAGCAGGGAGATTGAAAGCAGTGTTACATAGTTTAATACCATCCTTGATTGCAACTATATCCAGTGATAAGCATAATTTTCAAGGATTCCATGATATTGATCTTCTTTATAAGGAAGGCCTTTTGCTTAAGATGCAAATTCAAGACCATCTTCTTCGCAAGCTTCCCATTGTTAGGAAGATACAAGAGTCTAGTGAGGGCCTTCTTCGCTATGATACTCCATCTATTTTATCCAGTAAGTTTGGCTTTTTGATTCTATTTATTATCTTCAAGAGTTTTATTAATTTCTTGTAATTTGGTGAACTGATTGGCTTTAAAATGGGTTATTACAGAGGACAAGTTTGCGTGGTTGCGAGACGATGAGTTTGGCCGGCAAGCTCTTTGCCGGAATTAACCCGTGAATATCGAAAAAAACTTCAGGTAATTGTGCGTTGGTTTTTGATATACATCATGTTAAATTCATTAATGTTTAATTTATACACTTACTACATACATTTATATAAATCTAGTGTGAAGTTAAATATATCATGCTTATCGAATTCAGGTATTTCCACCTATTAGTAAACTCGACCCTGCCATCTACGGCCCACCGGAATCTGCTATCACCAAGCAACACATTGCCGGAAATCTCAACGGAATGACAATCGAACAGGTAACATCAGAAAACAAATCCCGCGCAATTTTCAATCCTCAATTTACCAAATAAATAAACAACAACTAATTATGTCGAAAACAATGAAGGCATTGCAAGAAGAGAAGCTGTTTATGCTCGACTACCATGACATCTACTTACCATTCATTGACCGCATCAACGCAATGGAAGACCGGAAAGCATATGCAACTCGGACAATATACTTCTTGACTCCTCTTGGCACAATGAAACCGGTTGCCATTGAGCTCACATTGCCACCACCTTCTCCAGGCCTACCTCGGCCCAGCCAGGTCCTCACACCGCCTTGCGACGCCACCACCAACTGGCTCTGGCAACTTGCTAAAGCTCATGTTGGTTCCAACGATGCCGGAGTTCACCAACTCGTTAATCATTGGTACCAAATGTTCAACATTTACTTATGGTCATGTTTCATGTATGTATGTGAGTCTTATCATTAATAATTTTATTAGGTTACGGACACATGCTACCATGGAGCCATTCATATTAGCAGCTCATCGTCAGCTAAGCGCAATGCACCCGGTGTTCAAACTACTAGACCCACACATGCGGTACACTCTAGAGATCAATGCATTGGCCAGACAGAACTTGATCAATGCTGATGGTGTCATTGAGTCTTGCTTTACTCCCGGCCCTTATTGCATGGAGATTAGTGCTGATTATTATGATAAGCATTGGCGTTTCGATCTTGAAGGCCTTCCTGCTGATCTGATTCGAAGGTATTAATTTAAATTTTAAAAATAAACCGAATTTTTTTACTAAGGTGATATCATGGTGATGTGAATTTGCAGAGGGATGGCAGTGGAGGATGAAACACAACCTCATGGTCTGAGATTGGTCATTGATGACTACCCGTACGCGAACGATGGCTTGCTAATCTGGTTCGAAATCGAGAAATGGGTTCGAACCTACATTAAACCGTACTACCCGAACCCGGGTTCAGTCCGGTCCGACCCAGAGTTACAGAGTTGGTACAACGAGTCAATCCACGTGGGACACGGTGACAAGCGCCACGCGTCGTGGTGGCCCCAACTGTCCACCCCGAACGATTTAATCGCGATTTTAACGACCCTGATCTGGCTCGCATCGGCGCAGCACGCGGCTCTAAACTTCGGCCAATACCCGCTCGGCGGCTACGTCCCAAGCCGACCACCAGTTATGCGCCGATTAGTTCCTGAGTCGGCGCGGGACCCCAAAGACTACGCCGAGTTCCTCGCCGATCCACACAAGTACTTCCTCGCTGCGATGCCTGGAGTGTTGACGGCGACGAAGTTCATGGCGGTGGTGGACACGTTGTCGACGCACTCGCCGGACGAGGAGTACCTCGGGGAGAGACAACAGCCGCACACGTGGACGGCGGATAAGGAGGCAGTGGAAGCGTTCCAGGAGTTCGCGGTGGCGATGAAGGAAATCGAGGAGGAGATCGGGAACCGGAATCGGGACACGAGTCGGCGGAATCGGTGCGGTGCTGGAGTCTTGCCGTACGAGTTATTGGTACCGAGTTCGCAACCCGGTGTCACGTGCCGGGGCGTGCCTAATAGTGTTTCTATTTGAGATCAAAGTCCTTACGTATATATATATATATATATATATATAAATTGGATGTTAGGTGAGTGTTATTAATTATTAGATATATTTAATTGTAATGTTTAGTAATATTGGGTATGTATAGGAGAGAGGCTTGTGTTTGATTATAATGGAGAGTTTCTTTTGTATGTGATGATAAAGAGTACCATTGAAAAATTTTATAGTGGAGCACAGAAGGGAACATATTCCTCCTTTTTGATAGCCAATCAATATATGACATTTCACATCATGCAGTGCCTCTCTTATTGCAATGAACTATGGAGAGAGAGGGAGTTGATGACACATGAATTTAATTTCATATTGAGATTGAAAGAGACTCTCCAGCACTGATTTAATGACTTTGTTGGCCATATGGCTCACTTTGAGTGCATGATAATGAGAAGTTAATGGGGACATGAAATTATTGGTGTTGAGGTTGTTTAGTTTAGACACATCTTTATTAGTCAATTTCACAGTAGCTTGTGCAGTGCAAAACCACATGCACAAAGAAATTTACGTTAAAAGTTTTTTCTTTTTTTAAAAAAATTATATAAGTTCTCTCTTTAGAATTTAAGTAATACCAATTGAATCATTTATCATATAACAAGATGATATATATTCATAACAAATTTAAAATGCATAAATTAATTAATAACATTGAAATGTCAAAACAATAACACCAGTCTTACTAACACCTAATTCTGTCTGTAGGTCCACCATGACATAAAAGTGCTAAGACTAAACTCAAAACCTTTTAAAATTAGAGATGCACTGGTACACACCTACAAACAAACAAACAAGCTCAATTGATTTCAAGCAACATAGACTTTTCTTTTCCAAACCAAGAATTCATCCATGTTGAGTCTCATTCCATCTAAAACACCATATACAATATGGGAGTCATAATCCTCATGAACAAGTCTTCATAGTAGAATTAGACAGGCCGCTATCATCTTCCCCTTTGTACACACTATCAAACCTACAAGCATTAAATCCTTGCTTTTCCCCCTTAATTTGCCTGTGATTGGTTTAATAGTTTGCCATTTCCAAGTTCCTACTTATATATATATAAATCATAGCAGCAAACATAGATAATTTATTATTTATTTATTCATTTTGTATTTAACACAAAAGGCTAGATAAATAGCTATAGTTATAATAATAATAATAATAATAGGAAAAGGAAAAAGTATTGTTACGTAGGGTACATGGGTCGAGATTATTCGACTTCTCCAGCGAGCAAGGGTAGAGAAGCAGCTTCTGGAAGGCGCGAGCACGGTTGTGCCGCTACCCGCTGGCCTCCGGCGAGGGCTGTTAGGGTTCGACCGCGTCGCCCTCGGAGATTCGAGGCCACGGCGGACGAGCTGCCTAACGGCGGCGATAAGATGCGCTGCCGGGTCAAGGGTGGTGCCGCCAAACGGAAGGCCTCGCGGAAGCTAGCGTGACGAGTGAGGGCCTCCTCCGGCGAGATCCGCCGACCGGAGCGGCGGATCTCGTCCTCCACCGCCTCGGAACACAGGCCGCACACCCAGCGTCCACCGTGCCGATCCCTCACTCTGGCGATGTAGGCTGGCGTGCACTCCTCCCTCAACCCGCAGCACTCGCACGCGGCCCATTCCACCTCACCGACCGCCGTCGCCGACATCGGTAAACCCTAACCCTAACCCTAATCCAAGAAAAACCGGGATCGAAGTGGAATTTGTACCTTTTTGGGATGCGATCCGGGGCTACCTCGCCGCCTCGCCGACGGCGGGAGGGTCTCACCATCCTCGTCCGCCGCCGGGGCCAAAGTGATGACATCTCCGGGTTATCGGGTCTCTAGAGGGTGGATCCGGATCCGATAAGGCGGGGAATCATCGGCGGCTACGATTTCTTCAGATCAGCGAGGAGAGATCATCGACGAGGGGAAAGCTCGAGTAGTTGTGATTGGGCCTCTATTTAATGGATGGGTGGGGTGGGTGAGTAGTGGGCCCGTCCTCAATCATTGGGCCTTGGGGTGGGGCCCAATAAAGGCCGTGATTGGTGCCACGTCATCGGGATGAGCTCAAAGGAGTGGTGCTCATTGAACGGAATTTTTGCCAGCTGGAATCTACTTAGCGCCAGGTCAGCCAGTCTTCATGCTTATCTCTTTGTAAATACTTTCCATTTGGGTATTGATTCTTGGACTCTTGAAAGTAACTTATTGACGTTACTCTGTGACCTGGCTTGTTGTTCTCGCATTGCTGATGGGCTGGGCTTAGTCCCGGTCCAGTGTGATTGGGCTTCATGATGTTGAGATGGGTCCCACCTCTTTCGCCGCACATAACGTTTGTGCCACGTGGCTACGAAGGTGCTGATTGTAAGTTATTATTATTATTTTTTAATTGTTTTCCACTTAAAAAATATTATTGAAATTCGCATTAATAGCAAAATATTTAGATTCAAAAACAAAATTTTAAGGAACGTTAGAATTTTGGCCCGATAGTATCTACCGTGGTTGTAAGTGAGAGATCTCGAGTTCGAATCTCCGATTTCTGATCGATGGTCATATTTAGGGTTCGCCCATGGGAGTTACGTGTGAGATTAGCTACCGTTCCCGCTCAGGGGTTGCGTGGCGGGAGTATTATTCTCAAAAGGTCGTTCAAACTACCGTGGCGGGTGCTGCTCCGTCTGCATTTCGTCGCTTTGCTTTTGTCGACTATCGAAACTTTGTCGAAAAAACAAAAACAAAACAAAAACAAAACAAAACAAAATTTTATCAATAGAGTTACTTTATACATTGCAGAAGAGGCCAATTGCAGATGTATATTGCATGTAACCATAACATATTTTTTTATTTTGTTTATATGTATATATGATGCATAATTAATTTGAAAGTTTTTATAAAGAAATGAGGAAAACAGTAAATGAAAGATATGTTACGAGGATAAAATAGTGATTATTTATTGTTTAGTGGTGACAGAATTACTCTTTTTGTTTATCATTTAAATGTAAAACATTAGGCTACGCTAATGGTGAGTAGGTGTGGAAATACACTGTCTTGGACAAAAATTGTGCAAATGTAAACTGAGTTCAGAAATGATTGAGTTGTTCGATTTAAATTCGGTCTCGGCCTAAACATGAAAATTATGGTAATCGGACCATTTTATCTCTAAAATTTAAAGACCACAGTCTTAAGGCAACTGTTTTAAGTCCATGCTTTCAAAAGTTTGAACTAGATTTTTGCATAATTTGAGTTGAGTTTTGGATTGTTGACACTGTTATTTTACATTTAAGCTATGTTTGATTACAACATGGAAAATGGGTGGAAAAGAAAATTTTTCCGTAGAGTATTTTTTCATGGAAATTTTTTTATGAAAAACAAAAAACTAGTTGTTTGATTGATATTATTTTCATGGAAAATGTAGGTTATATAATTCAAATAAATTTGAGCATCCGGATAACCTGATTTTAAAATAAACTGAGTTTGAACAAGTTATGTTTGTCTGAATTTAAAACCAGATCCGAATAATAAGTTTATCTATTTATGGTAATAGCTGTCCAAATCTAGTTTTGCCCAAACCTGAATTTCTACCACCTCTAGTGGTGAGTGCAGATGAGTTCAACTTGGCCTACTGAAATCCGACAAGCAAATACAGATTGGTCGTAGAATGCTTAGGTCGGTTCAAAGCACGTGCTTGGACCATACATTAGTCATTTGTGGTTCTGCGGTCGTGAGAAGCCCGTTGCGTTAACCCTTTAAACTGTCGGGTAGTGCAAGCTTTTTAAGTTTTAGGGCTTGTTTGGATAAGTTTATAAAAAAAGTGCTTTTTTTTGCTTTGGTAGAAGCACTTTTTGGGAAAAAATCTTTTCGATGAAGTTAAGTGCTTATAAAAAGTTTGGTCTTTTGTGAGCTTATAAAAATAAAACATTTTTGGGACTTATTTCTACGACTTGAACAGCAAAAAGGCGATCCGAAACAGCGATAAATCGTCATAGCGACTTAACTTATGAAATAAGTGCTTTTGGATCATCTATAAGTTGATCCAAACAAGCCCTTAATTTCAACAACTAGATATGAGTTGACCCGTAAAGCAGTTCGGTTCATTGACCCATCCGGACCATTGACCGAGTCCGGTTCACCCAAAAACTGGATTGTGCCGCAAAAGTTGGGCCCGCCGGGACCTAGTTAACAGGCCCGTGCCCACTAGCTACCAACCTATTTTTCATTATTTTTTTAATTTCATGAATGAATGCCTCCCACTTTGATAATGCATGTGATTATCATTATTGGATTATGATAATTAATTTAAAGTTCATAGTGTTTAGTAGACTTAGGAATGCTACTAAATATTCTATGTAGGACGTACGTACTTTTGTATTAAATAAATGGTCCATTAGTGACAACTTATATTATATATAAGTGGGCAATTTAAAAGGATAATAATTGAGAGCTCATGCCAAATGACATACGTTATGAGCAATGGGAAACGAAGTTAATGGAGGTTTTGGATTTTTTCAATTAATTTCCAGAATAAAACTTATATGTCAACTTGATTCACTTTGGGTTTAGTTTTCAATATTTATATTTGATTCTAAATATATTAAAATTGTATCTTATCCTTTTCACTCTTTGTTTTAGTGGGTGGATATTAATCAAATCAAGTATTATTATTATTATTATTAGGGAAAATTACTGTTCACCCCTCGTAATTTTTCAAAACTTCAAAAAACCCCTCCTACTTTTTACACACCACGACTAACCCTTCCAGTTAGTGTTTAACTTCCCTTTTACCCCTCAGTTCACTCGAATGGGTCAGTGTTGTGAAATCCCATTTTTGGCCACGAAAATGGTGGGAAAGGAAAGCGCAGAAATCACGTCGTATTCGACCTTTTGAAGAACTTTTACGCTTTGGTTTCGATAGAGCAATGCTCGAGGGAGTTACATTACATCTTGTTATTCTCCTCGTTATCATACCCAGAAATATATAAATCGGTTTCTCGAGCAGGAAAATGAAATTGATTTCCATCGGATTGATCGAGTGCACTTCGTCTTGAATGAGTGTAGTCGATTTTATTGTCGGCAGGAGCGTGTGCCGTTGTCGTCTTCTCGTTTATGGTTGTAAAGTTGTATTACGGACGAGAAAGAGCGATGAAATTCTGACGAGTTCGTTTTCGTTGTAAAGTTCTTCTCGTTTATGGTTATCTATTTGTATATTTTTAAATAATGTTTAACTATTTGCTATTATCCGGTTTAAATATTTTACTAATATGTTTAATAATTGTCGTATCCGTTTAATACTTCCCATCTCCGGGTTTAACATTATCTTTTACATGTATAACTATTCATAAGCGTGTAAATTCTCAAAAGTCTCTGCGTAAAAGCGGTGATCTTTTTCGTTTGATCTGAATTGTTGGCATGTGGCGCGTGGCGGTGCGAGGTTATGGTATCCGTGCGTGAGAATTAATGGCGGCATTAATTCTTATGCCTGAGCAACTCTATTCAGAACACCCGATTAGTTCTCGTCGATCGATATCGACGTCTGTCGTTTAACTTTTTCTCGGATACGAAGAGTCGACTGCTTGTGGACTTCACGCCATAAATAACCGGGAAGAACCACTCACGTGGGACGACCGACTCCTCAGTCGTCCTCATCGTCCTCCTCCTCCTCCTCCTCCTCTTCCCAGTGGACTGACCACTCTATCACGAAAGGATGTTTCGTGAGCCTTCTTCTTTTATCTTGAGAATCGATTAGCCCGTGTCATGAACTAGTTAAACTATCTCTTTTCTGCCCTGAGCGAAGTCTCTCATAATTGCACGAATGCGGAGGATTCTCCGGTGATGGATGGCGGGAAAGCGATTAAAGAAGCGTTTCGACTTGGGTATGAAAAGAAAGTTTTTCACGTATTGCGTGATTGCGGAGGATTCTCTAGAGGAGGAGATCGTGAAACATCCTTTAAAGGCTGAGGGTTGACATTTACCACTTGAGACTTTTACATTAGCGTTTAAGAAAATGGCGTCGATGTACTGTTATTCGTTACGTGTTTAACTATCGGGATCGTCGTTTAAGTCCTACCATGACACGTTGATTAATAGTCGTTTTTCATGAATGTGTGTTGTTTAACCTTTTTAATGTTGTACGTTTTGCGGGTTGAGTTGATGCGCTTGTTATGCGACCCATGTGTGAAAGCGTTCGAATGTCTGAGACACTTGTTTCGTTATCACGAGGTCGAGTCGTGAGTGTCAAAGTCAGAAGCCGGGACGTTGTAAATGTTGTAAATGTTGTAAATCTTTGTAAATGTTGTAAATGTTGTAAATCTTTGTAAATGTTGTAAATGTTGTAAATCTTTTTATAAATAAAAGCGAAACAATCGTATTTGATTTGTGAACTTACGAAATTTAAAGCAGAGACCTAGTAAAAAGCAATGTGGGGAAACAAAAAGCGTCATTGTAAACAATAGAAAAAAGTTAAACAATACTCGAGTTACTCTTTAAACAATAGACGGTGTTTAAGAAAAATACGTAAATATGTTTTAAGCGGTGACCGGGAGGTACCCATCTAGCAGCGTTGTCGATTGAAAGCATTCAATTTAAAGCGATAACATATTATTTACATGATATAGACTTTTGAGTTAAGCAGGTTAACAGTTATTTTAAACACTATATGTATCTGTTTAAACATAAAAAGCTAGCGTTTACGGAGACTCATGTTGAGTTGAGAACTTTCATTCGAGCGATGACGACATGTCTTCCTCGCGACGATGACATATATTTCCCTTTTTGCCCTTGGGATGGAGGGAAAAAAATACCGCCCGATCACATCGCGTCTAATCTAACCTCTATCGTACAAGCTGTGCGCTTTTTGTTTTGCGATTCGATTTGCATTTGTTTATTCTTTACATCTTCTACTTCTTCTTAGATACGTCTTCGTTTTTGTTCTTCATTTCATTTTGGTTTTATCTGATTTGGTTTTCGATCAGAGTATATTATGGAGAGTTTTTGTGGTATTGCTAGATTGACGGGGAGGGAAAGAGTGCTAATGTTCACGGCTCGAGACTTCTTGGGAATTGGTGTTAGTGAGATATGTGAGCGATGGGGTCTCGAAGTTTCTCTTGTCGGGGGTTAAGTTACATCGCACGGATGGATATAAAGCGGTTTTGCCAATAGAAAAGCGATGTTGACTTCCGTCGGATGTCGTCGTCACTCCGTCTTCAGAATGTGCTTTGTAGTTGATCTTGTCGTCGGGAGCGGAAAATGTGCCATTCTGCGAATCCTAATGAAAAGCGAGGGTTTTACTCGTTGTAAGTTCCTTTTCTTTTAATTATTTCGGGTTATGCAGGGGTCGTTTATTGTTTAAATATGTCAAAATCATTTGGTTAGCATATTGTACTAGTCCTTTACGTTATTAGTTAATTGTTTAAGTATTTAATTTAACGTTTAACTATTAGTCATTATCAGCTTAAAGCATTATATTCTCAAAGCTTAACGTATTGATCTTTTCGTTTTGAGTTTGAAGTGTTGGCGGGAATTGATTCTGCAGAGTGCTCCAGTTCGTCCCATGGTGACCACGGCGGTGTGGGATGTCTTCGCTTCCCGTCGGATCGTTACGAAGTGTTGTCGTTGGATATTGGTCGGCGTTTTGGCGAGTGTCGAACATTTCGAGGGATGTACTTGAAAATCATGCGATCAAAAGGAATTTTGACTTCAAATTCGTAAAGAGCGAAAAAAACAGTCGGGTGGTTGTGGAATCTTAGCTGTAGATGGTTTGTCGGGTTTCTATGTCGTCTGTGGCGGGTACTTTACTTGTCGCCGACTCGCCTAACTCCGTGCTCGACCAAAGGTCGAGATAGATTCCATTGTCGAGATATGCGAGTCGAGATTAGAATACCCGGGATTTAAATACCAAAGCAGGATATTAATCGGACGTAATTAAAGAACTTACCATGTCAGTCGCGTCCTTATCGTACCGGACATGAAGAATAATGCTGTATTCTTGTTTATCATTGTCGGGGACGGCGAGCGTGGAAGTGGCCATTCATGATTATCGGGAGGATGACAATTTGAACTTCGATGCGGGTTCGTGCAGCGTCCCGATCATAGCCACATGGTGTGTCGTATGCGTCGTCCTGCTTTGGCATAAGCAGTATGGCCAGTGATCGATGATGGGCAGCGCTTCTTGTAAGGATATGGCTCTTTGCTCGCGACTTTTGTATTATCGTCTGGCGTCCGTCACATCATCGGTGACCGATCTCCTTCCCCTCAGCGGCGTGTATAACTTTGTCGGCGTGTGGTCTTGGCGTCGTTCTTCCAGCGACGGTCTTGAGGATTAAGCGATAACGAGATATTAGAGACCATATTGTAAATATTTAAATGATATTATCAATTGTTACATGATATTATATATAATTAAGCGGTAAAGGCGAAAACTTAAATGATAACATAATGGTATTAAACACTATTAGGTAATAGTTAAACACTATAAGAAACTCTTTAAACAATATCATAAAAAAGCGTTACACTTACGGATCCGTAGGCGGTTGAGGAAGATCCTCGTCGACTCCTGCTCGTAGTTGTTAAAAACGACTCGAGGCCCGACCCATTTCTTCTTCTTGGAATAAAAAGCTTTCAGAGCCGTCCGGTCGATTTTTGATTGGCCTTGATCGTCTCTCTCGTTGCTCGGTCGGGGGTCTTCATCGACATCTTCGCTCCGATCGCGGGGGCGATGGCGACGGCATCGTCATGCATGAACAGCGTCACTTTACATTGTTGTTCTTGTTGTGGGATTGTATGCGGCCCGATCTTGAGACGAGCAGCGGCAGCATCAGCCGATGAACAGCTTCCTTACGTGGTTCTTGTTGTGGTGGGATTGTGTCACGCTTGGGCTGCGTGTCTTGTCGACGCGACGCGGCAGTGATTCGACGATCTTCTCGGCCCAGTGGTCGTAGCAGCGGCATCGTTGGGAGACACACCCTTAACTTGTTCTTGACCTTGAGGGATTGTGTCCATCTTTTGATCTGCAATCTGGCGGCCGGTTCAGCGGGTCGGCGATTTCATCGAGAAGAGAGTCGGCGACCTTCTCGGCCGTAGCGACGGCGCATCGTCTCGATGTCCTCGGCGTCGTAGCCGTGTCGTCAGCGGCGGCAGACTCGATATGACATCGGTACTCGATGGTGTTGCTATTGTTTCATCGTCGGTAGCGGTGGAGACGAGGCGATATTGTTCTCCTCTTTTTCGTAGTCTCTTGAATGTGACGCCTTGGAATGACCTTCCGATGATGTCGTCGTCGTCAATTCGACGCCCTCGTTACGTCCGGGTGCTTCGGTTCTTCGAGGGATAGGCGCTGGCCGGTTGTGAAAACGTCCTTCAGGCGCCTCACGCACGGCGAGCAAGAGAAACTTCGATCGTCAATATCGGCAGTACTGCGTAAAAGTTCGCGGTGACATCTTCGCCCGATGTTACGGGGTGAGGGTCTGCCAGCGGTCGGAGGGCTGCCGTGGTCGGGGGACTGTCGTTGTCGTGGTAGGGGGTTGTTACTGATCTGTAGGGGTAGGGGGAGGGCTTCTCCGTCGAGGGACTGCGTCTTGGCGTGGTGGTGGAAGTAGGAGAGCAGGCGTCAGCCTAGCGATAAAGCTGCCTCTCGTCCTGCGCCCTGACGAGTGGTTCGGGAGCGATGGCATCCGTCCAGGTCGGTTGGGCGCCCAGACAAATATTTCTTCTTGACGTTCGCAGGGAACCATTTCGGGAAACTAACGTATGTAAACCAAAACAATTTCAGTGAGATCGTTCATTTTTAAACTATAAAAACTATATATTTAAAGCGTTATAGAATATAATTAAGCGGAGAACAAAAATATTTAAGCAGTTATGAATAATAGTTAAAGCGGTAAATACTAAAGTTAAGCGCTAAATAAAATGTTTAAACATTAAAGACTTATGTTAGACATTGTCCATGATTTATTACCTCTTTTTCCATCGACGATGACAAGCTCGTTTCTACCGTCGCTTGCTTAGGTAAGTACTTTCACCGTGTAGCGACATCCTTGGGATCTTGCCGAAGCGGACTTTCTTCCCGTTCGAGTCATCTCGTAAAACCAGGACGTTAAAGCGGCCGAAAGCGACCCTTAATGTACCACGTGTTGGTCTTCTTCCCGAGCGATCTATCTTGCGCTCGGGCGGCACGTGGAATATCCTCCATAAGCCACTTGTCACATCGCGCTGCGCCACGTGCGTGTCGCCCAGCGGTCGGTAGATCATCGGCGTAATCAGCGATCCGAGTTCGGAGCCGAGCGTGATGTATTTGGGAAGAAGGGCTGTCCCCCAGTGAGAATGCACCATCGGGAGTTTGACAAAATTATTTTCTTCTCCCTCTAGTCGAACAAGTTCGCGTGAGTGCTCTTGATGGAGTCTCTGTGTCTCGTGGGTCTTTTGATGAATCTACAGAGCCTTGACAGCGACCGGTTTTCTTCTTACGAAAGACCAGCTGCGTCGCCATTCATGTATGCAGACCAAAACGAGGAGCCACATCTTGAGGTCGCGAAACTCGGCGAGCTTTCCCCGATCTCGAATTTATTGGTGCGACCATCGTGCATGCTGCAAAAGAGAATCAAGAAGGGGCCTACTCTTGGTATATGGCTTCGGCTCGAGTGAGCAGCCAAGCGGTGTCCTTGAATAATCTCCCGGTGTAGGGGTCGTGTTAACTTTTCAATTCGACTAAGGTCTCCATGGCCGGGTGTCGAAATAGCAGCGCCCGTTAACTAGGTTGACCGCCCAGTAATCACAAACTGCGGTATTGACAAAAAGTTTAAGCGGAAATATAAGGTTTTAAGCGGTAAACTCTCGGTTATTAAGCAGAGATATAAAAATGTTAAGCAGAGACCCATTTTGTTAAGCAGAGGCGAGAATACTTAGCAGAGACAACAAATGTTAAAGCTGTAACATCTCATTTCTTAAAGCGTCGACCTCGTTTGTAAACGCATACCATATCAAAGCGAAAGCGAAATGTACATTATAAATATTACACAAATCATAACAATCGAAAAAGCTATTTCGATAGTGTATACATCTGAAAAATGCAAAACAAAACAAAACCCTAGCCAGAAATCTCCACTGAGACTAACAAAACCCCGAGTAGAAATCTCACGAGACTTGATATCTTCCAACAAAAAGCAGGAGCACAAAACAAAACCGAAAAAAATCTTTCTTTAGTATGAGCAGTTAACGTAAAACCATACCAATACTTAGATTGCAAGCTCGATGAAATGCCCGACTAGTTCGTGCGGGGACTTCTCCTTGAGATCTGGGGTGGAAAGGGAAAAGGCGATGAAATGCCAATTACGGGAGGCTTGCCGGTGAGAGACAACTCGGAGAGCCGCGAAATGGAAAAGGCGAAGGCGTGAGTTGAGAAAAAAGCAATTAAACGGCTCCCGATAAATTGTCTCTTGGGGTTCTCCCTACGGAAAAACCCCCACTCCTCTCAAATCGCCGAGATGGCTGCGTACGACTCCCATGCAAGGGCATTTTCGTCCAAAAATTTGAAACTCACTCCGTTCACATCCGATTCTAGGGGTTTGGGGTTTGAAAAAACATAGACTTTTAAAAGGAGGGGTTTTGGGGATCGAAAAACTAACGGGTGTTTTTAGCGATTTTACAAACTTAAAGGGTTTTGGCAATTTCCACTTATTATTATTATTATTATTATTATTATTATTATTTATCTTCTTTTAGTTTGGATGAGGATCAAGAACAAAGAAAATCAAACCATATTATCTTTCTTTATTTTTATTTTTTTAACTAAAACAAGTTTTAAATATTAATTTTTAATAACGGATATGGATTCTTATGATAAGAAATTATCTTTTGTTTTAGAGATGAGTATTAATGGTATATTTTTTATTTTAACATATATTTATCAATTTCACAAATTAACTCGAAATTAATTATTGTTGTTAGTGATACCCAAATCATCACAGCTAACTTAATTAGTGATATTAACACTCTTAATATAAGATTAAATAGATTAATCCATTTTCCATCAAACTAAAATAATGATTAATCATAAAAGATTTACACTGAAAGTAGGTAATTTTTTTTTTTAAAAAAAAGCTGTTAAATAATTAATCACAGAATAATAAAAGAAAAACAAAAAGATAAAGTTTATACAACACAAGGGCCATCCATGTGCTATATATTAATGAATTTGGTGTAGTTAGTTTGTCCCACGTTAGACATTAATATTTAATATACTTGTATTAATATTCTCTTCATGCATGTGCCTTCATTTTTAATGAACCGCGTTAACAATAAGGAACCATGTTCATCCTTAAAATTTTTTTTAAGGACATTCTTACGTGCACCTGTGAGGGGCTGTCTGACCTACAATTATAACCCCATTCCACAGTTAGTGATAATCATGTTTAACAACAACCAAAAAAAAAAAAATATCTATATATATATATATATATCTATATATCTATATATACAATTAAAAATTAAATACTTATTTTTAAACTTTTGAAGCTTGTAGTTTGTCGTACATTGCTTGGTATAAAAATTGTATTTTGTCC